>NW_007379354.1:65127-71207 GCF_000475195.1 Diaphorina citri | reverse complement strand
AGCAAGGGGAAGAAGAGAGACAGCTCCTCCTCTTCTTCATCTTCGTCTAGCAGTGACCATTCAGGTGAGAGAGAGAGAAAGGGAGTTTTTTTTTTTTTTTAATATTTATTTTGAATTTTTTTCTATAACAATACAGAGATCCAAAGCTGATAATAATTGTATAACTAATCGTCAAAAGTGTGTCTGTCAAATTTTGATGGAATTCAGTAAAAATGGCAGAAAAAAAAAGAAAGTAAAAATTAGTATTCAAGACCCATCTGGCGTTTAGGGCCCCATTGGAACTTTTTTCTGAATTAGATTTCGAGGTAAAGGCACCTTCAGATGGGTGTGTTGGAATAGTTGGGGTTTAAACCCTTTTGGACGCCCAGAAGCAATATCTGGGCTCCTTTCATGTCCTTTTGGTCACTGAACTACTTATTTTACATGGCGTTTGAATTGATTGGAAATTGATGTTTTGTACTTCTCTAGGAGAGTCAATCTGTCAAGTAGCAACATATTAATATAGGTAAAAGAACAACGTCTTCACTTGACTAGTTATTGTTACTAGTTATTGGGTATACCATTTATTTCCCCATCCGTGGCTCAAGCTCTGCTTATACGGATGGGTATACCATTTATAAAAAAATGTATGTTCTGAGTTTTTTATCGATCAAAAATAAATGGAAACTTGTTAATAATAATACTAGTCAAGACTAGTGACTAGTTACTAGTCAAGTGAAGACGTTGTTCTTGCTTCAGATAATTTTGGGCTTTATTTATAGTGACAGGATTCTAAAGGGAGATAGGATTCATGCAGCCCATAGCTTGAAAAACGTTCCCATGGTGAAGAGCTCTAGGTAATTTGGAAGCCATTGACAAATGTCGATGTGACTTTTTCCCCTCGAAGAGATTTGATAGAGGGAACTGTAACAACTAATCATTCCCGAAATCAAAGAGAGAAGGAAGATAGGATAGGAAGAACCCAGCCGTTCCGAGAACGAACCTTGTCTGTTTAGGGTGAAGTTCGCCCCTGGCGAGAAGCGTCGGATCAAGGAAAATGACGCGTATGTTAGGTCAGTCACTCACTATCAGGTAGATCGGACAGGCGGACCTGATCAGGTGTACCTGTCAGGTCTACCTGATAGTGAGTGGCTGGACTTAAGTGAAATCGCATCTGATGTAAATGAAATTCAATATCAAAAGTTCTTTCTAAATTCCATTTCAGGTTAAGAAACGTGCCTCCTCACCGAGTGATGTGAAATCCAAGAGGAAAAGCTCCCCACCTCGTTCCCATGAGGAAGACAAGAAATCTCACAAGACTTCCTCTCCCCCTCGCTCTCATGAGAAAGACAAGAAGGTAAGAGAAAGCATACACATACATACATATCCTAAGTCGTTCTGTTTGGTGGAACAGGTCGACTATTCACAAAACCTCTCCACCAAGTTCTATCATTAAATTTTTGTTGGTTTTCAATGAGAAATATAATCTCAGACAATTAGAACAGTGCGACCAGATAAAATACCTTGGAATAACGTTTGACAGAAAGCTGAACTGGAACAAACAAGTGGAAACCTCGTCTGAAAAAGCCACAAATAGAATGAAAATTTTGAAGAGACTTGCTGGAACCAAATGGGGGAGTTCCCGAAGAACATTAAATACAACATACAACATGTATATTAAACCTACACTGACATACTGTAGTGAAGTTATGCTCACAGCAAATGACAAAAACAAAGAAACCCTCGAGAAGGTACAAAATGAAGCCCTAAGATTAATAACAGGAGCAGTGAAGACTACACCTATAAATGCCATGTATGCTCTAACTAATACAAAACCTATCAAAAGCATCATTGAAGAACAAGCCATGATACAATATGAAAAGATGATTCGATTACCAAACAACTCAACATGGAATAAATATGAAGTCCAACCAACCATATTGAAAACTCAACCTGGCTTTGTTCAAAAAATCTTAAAAGTCAGAGAAGAATACAAAATACCAGAGGGTAAAGAACATCTCCAAATAACGTGCAACCCTCTCGAATCTTTCGAAATCGAACACTCAACATCTCTCGGCATGGAGTTCAGAAAAGAAGATGTGGCACCCTCAACAGCCAAAATACTAGCACTTGAGACAATTCACTCCAAATATCCTAAAGAGAGTTGGACACATATTTATACAGACGGTTCGTTCCAAAATATCGAAACTGGCGCCGGGGCAGGCGTAACATCAGATCTTTTTTCATTCTATAAGGGATTGGGGCGAAATACAACCAATTTTGATGGAGAAGTAGAGGCTATAAAGATAGCAGTCCAACACCTACTATTCAGTACAAACCGATTCCAACAAGCAGTCATATTCTCCAACCCAAAAGCTGCAATTCAAGCCATTACTAACACAAATGAAAGTCCTTCCAATCAAATTAGAGAAATACGTTCCATCATACAACAGCTCTACCATCTAAAGAAAAAACTGGCAATTCAATGGGTACCAGCACACTGTGGACTCGATGGGAACGAAAGAGCAGATTTCTTAGCTAAAAAAGGAACCCAAATCCAAATTCCACAAACAAAAGACCTATCCTTTGAGACAGTTAAAAGATTAGTAAAAAACAACTCTAATTCAAAATATAGGAAATGGTTAAAAGAAGAAGGATCTGGAAAAAAATGGGAACCCTTGATAAAAAAGCCGGATATCATACCTGATCTACCTAGAAAAGCATCAGTAGCAAAATTCCGATTATTAACAGGACATGACTGCTTGTCAGAGCACCTCCACAGAATTGGCTGTGCTGACTCCCCAATATGCCAATTATGCTCACATCAATCACCCATGAATGCAGCACACTTAATTACTTGCCCTGCCGTGGAAGCCAGCAATGATATTGTAGGAAAATATTGGGACGCGCGTAGGAAAATGACATAATAATCAATTCCTTTGCATTAGTAAACAACAACATAGCTTGGGTACGGTAACCTCAAGTCTTGGGCGTTATATCACTGGAGAGAATTCGAATCGAATTTTCCATACTTCAAGTTAAATTGCCTCTGAATGTAGCATAATATGTATGATTTTTTTCGTAGTAAAACTTTAGGTTTAAAGATTGCTTTTAGTCCTATACTCTACTCTATGCAACTGCCTCGGTGGTTCAATTCCAGCCGAGGTATGGAATTTTATCTATATAAATAAAATTGTAGATTTGTCTGTACATTGCTTAGAATTAGGCGGTTCAAAAACGTGAAGAAAATGGCCTATTTTGTTAAGAGGCCCGTTTTTGTCCTCTTTTCACGAGAAAACGGCTCAACCGATTTTGATGAAATTTCTTGTGGTTGTTAAGAAGAGTACTCGGGGTTACATAGGCTACTTAAAATTGTCACATTCCATCCTGATTCAAAATGGCGGCGGTTCAAAGTTGTGCCTATTATGATGCACT
This sequence comes from Diaphorina citri, assembly GCF_000475195.1. Lineage (NCBI taxonomy): Eukaryota > Metazoa > Arthropoda > Insecta > Hemiptera > Psyllidae > Diaphorina > Diaphorina citri. The sequence continues at coordinate 67,793 of NW_007379354.1, read as the reverse complement.
GTGGGACATGTCAGGGAGCGCGTAGCGCGACCGTGTGTGTGTGGTGGATGTGTGTGATGGGTGTGGTGTGTGTGTATGTGTATATGTGTGGTGGTCCCATACAAAGGACGGGTCAATACAAAGGACGGGTCAACCACTAGTCTTCAATATAATTTGGGAATTTTACCACAATAATAGTAGTAGCCCACTGCTGGAGTAAAAGGACTTTTCACTCCTATGCGGGCAGTATAAACAAGCACTATTGATATTATTATTGTTATTACCTTGGAGAGTTTCATGTTGTGTACAAATGATTCATGTTCGTCGTTCTTGTCATCCACAGTTCGTTTGATATGGGGCTGCAAGGACCAACTGTCCGGATCTCCCAGGTTTGTTGAATCCAACTCGGAGTCCACACGTGTGTAGACCAACATGTAGGCATTACTGGACGTGTGACTTGACTTTTGAGCCTTGGGAGGCTTGATTTTTTTCACTCCTACAAGAGAAAATAGTAATGAAATTTTATTATTTATTTTACTTATTTACACACTAAGCAACAAGGCCATGTGTAAGTAGTAAAATCGTTAACGCACTTCTCTGATGAACAGAAGGACGAGGGTGTGGTCCCAGCCAAGGCCTGGAATTTCATTATTAATTTTTTACTTTTTCGTAGTAAAAAGAAGCTTTTTCTCAACTTTTGTAATCAATTCCCTTCTGATAGGAGGAAGCCAGCCGTTCCGAGAACGAACCTCATCTGTTCAAGATAAAATCCGTCCCGGGAAATGAACCCGCGACCTAGCGCTTACAAGGCAGACGCGCTACCAACCAAGCTAACTAGGTTGGCAATTAGAATTCTTAGTTTTTTCAGTTGGATACCTACCATCCATAACATCTTCCTCAGGTCCAAATTTCAATCGGTTTCCTTCGATTTTCTCCACAGTTTCATCGTTGAATTTATACCAATGCCTGGATGTACTATCACATATGTGGGCTGCAACAATGAGAACATCCATACAGTTCTTTCCGAGCCCACTTCTTGCTTTAAAAGTTTATTTGTTCAGGCACATTAATAGGAAAAAAAAAAAAAAAAAAAAAAAAAAAAAAAAAAAAAAAAAAATACAATTTTCAAGAAGTCAAAAGTCAAGTATTATAACTACATGGGATAAGGAAAAGAAAAAAAAACAAAAAGTCCTTAAAAAGGTCTTGAGAAAGACAGCTTAAAAAAACACCTTCTTTTTAAAGTCCAACTGTTTCACAATGGATGTAGTTTTTGAAGTAGTTCCTGATAAAGAGACCTCTTATACAGATACATTGTTTCACTCATAAATTTTTCAAAAGCGCGCCTGCAACCAATACAAGTTGAGGTCTTGATAAGTCTCAGCAAAAAAATGAACGCTAAAAAGGCCCGATTGAACGACATGACACGAAAAGTGACGGTCAAAGACACACGACGGTGGTTACAGTTGGACACACGCTCAGGGACTAAAAAGTGACACGTCCCGTTGAAAATTTGCGGTCCAGCTCCAAAGTTAAGGGGTGGGCCTCTCTTTGAAATAGAAATTTTTTGCTCTAGTTCAAGAAAAAAAAGCTTTTACACCTGAACGAAAGAGGGTATCATGTTTCCCGTTTACTAACAGCTCCAAAATTCCAAAGCCGCTTGTAGCAATCATGTACCATGCTAGTAAAACCATCAGGCTACTAACGATTAGTCTACACCACAATCTAGTGGGTAGGACAGGAGGAGAAGAAAAGGAAAAGCCCCAGCTATTCTGGAGGCAAAAATGTCTCCAGGGATTCTAGGAGAATAGTTTGAAAGAAAGATTTCTGAACTAAGAGGCAAATGAAAAGTCTACAAAAGCGCACACGCCCATTGCTCTGCCTTCCAAGACTCTACAAAAAGATGCTCAATCAGACACTTTGCACACATTTTTGTAAAAACCTGCTTATCATCACGCCTCTTAAAAATGACTTCCTTCTTGAAGACTCTCCCCATACTCGGTTTAAGACGTTGGCCACACCATTCTTCGTCTGCGGCCTGCTTGTCCTAAGCTGAGTTCACCTGTAAACGGCTTGCTAAGAGTTGAACGTCGACTACTCTAAGCACAAACTATCCACTCCTCTGACACTATACTACCTTGCTAAAACCGTAACTAACCTTTATGGACAACAATCGACATGGACAATCAACGCGTACAGAATCAGAATCCTTCCGCAGAAAACTAAAATTAAGCAGCCTTTAGGGATTTAGCATCAGTATATTTCTTATTGCGATTTGCTTACAACAACTAGTACTAAAGCGCTAACCATGTCATAGTACCTTCGGTAGTTCTACATGTAACGATTCATTGCTCCTTACATCAGTGGGAACTAGGCCAATTATCTGGTCATTTACAAGACAACCAATATCGTCCTGATGTACCTTCGCTTCCACTTCTTCGATTTGGAAAGTAAGTAGGAAGGGACTCTGCGAGCTGAACCGTCCATATGAACCGGCCAAGATGTTAGGTGAGGTGTCTTGGTTTGATATTTCGATTCACGACATGAATACGTGCACCGAGTTCACGAATGAGACGTAATGCAACCACATTCGAAACAAAAAAAACAAGCAACCAACAACAACAGGGGGGGGCGGTATATCGCGCGAAATATTGTGATGCCTGACCATCACCGAACAAACAAGACCTGTC
>NW_007379354.1:59990-61972 GCF_000475195.1 Diaphorina citri | reverse complement strand
TATCTACTGTCTGTACGTATATTGTATACCGAATCATTCGAAGCCCCCCTTAGCCAGCCTAGTTAGTTTGGCTGGTAGCGCGTCTGCCTTGTAAGGGCTAGGCCGCGGGTTCAATTCCCGCCCGGGGCGGACTTTATCCTGAACGGATAATGTTTGTTTTTATCCTGAACGGATGAGGTTCGTTCTCGGAACGGCTGGCTTTTTCCTATCCTGTCTTTCTTCTCTCTTCGATTTCGGGACGATAAGACCATAGCTGCAGTTACAGTTCCCTCTGTCAAACCTCTTAAAAAAAAGTTGAGTGTAAAGTTGAGTCCACTCGTAAAATTTGTAGCCAAAACCAAATATCCACCTCTTTTTTTTAAAAAAAATAATAAATAACCGAATGGTTTGTCAAGCGTTGACGAAGTTGGTCAAAATATAAATATTTTGTAGTATGCCTCTCATCAGATGGGCGAGAAGAGACACTATACTTCCCATTTAGGTGCTGGGTCAACACGAGAACGCCAGAAAGTAACCCGTTGAAATATTTGCAATCGAAAAACGAGTACAAATTTTTGTCGATGGTGGGATTCGAACCCGGGACCTTCTGCATGGCAAGCAAGCGCGTTACCACTGGACCAACCGTGCCCCCATATTGATGTTTTGTTTCCAATATTTGTGTCCACAGGAAAGAAGAAGAAAGCAGACTTCGAGATTCAGAAGAAGGAGAACTCGGTGCAGAAGAAACGAAGCTACAGGAGTAAGAAGGATGATAGTGGGGATGACAGCGAGTCCGACCGAGATCGTGATAGAGACAGAGACAGGAGAAGATCCGTAAGTATTTCTTCTCCTTCCTAGTCCTTTCCTACATAAATAGAATCAGTAAGTTATGTCTTCGAGTACCTATAAAATCATAGTTAGAAGCGAAGCTACAGGAATAAGAAGGATGACAGCGAGTCCGACCGAGATCGTGATAGAGACAGAGACAGGAGAAGATCCGTAAGTATTTCTTCTCCTTCCTAGGAGATGCAAGGCCGCAGAGAGAGGCAGAAAGCGCGAGGGAGCCGCCGACGCGAGGAAAAGCTAAGACCTAGTAGAGAGTAAAGACCGCGCGGTAAGATCGCGCAAGCGCGAGTGGCTTGAGCGCGCGAGAGCAACCCGCGAGTGCAAGTGCCGTGCAAGGCGCGAAGTGCCCGCGCGACCGCAAGTGCGAGCGCCGAGTGCAAAGGCGTGCCTCTCGCAGCGCCTCCTCGCCGCTGCAGCGACAACCGCAGCTGCTCGCTGCTGCTAAGACTCTTGTCTTCTCACTCTTACTCTGATATATACTTCCTTTAAAATTCACACTTTTTTAAGGAGACATTCGATGATGTATACAGTGTTTACAGCAGGATGATTTATGTAATCCGATTAAAATAATGAACTGATCCCGAGGCTTGGTGGTTGGTGAAGGTTAGGTCTCAGTAGCACGATGGTGATGTCGGTGACCTCCAACAATCTACTCGTGTAATATTACTCATGCCCATGGGTATGGATCCAACTACAGGCACTGGGTTAATGACTGTCTCATTGTAAAACTTTTTAAGCCATGAAGTCATGGAACTCCAGTTTTAGTCATGAAAAAACCTGTGCATGACGTAGACTATTGGCAGTTTTAGTTCGCATGAACGAATCAAAGGCGGTAATGTGATAAAGTTAATACAGATAATAATAGAGCGCATGAGGCCACTCTTAGCGAACTGATATACCTGATCCCGAGCCTTGGTGATTGGAGGTCTAAGATCTCACGTAGCCAGCTGGGTGATGTGTCGGTGGGTCCTCGATGTGGTAAGGTTCTGTAATGAATGCCTTAGAAGAGGATAGGAGACCGAGATAGTGCCTAGAGCCAGCCCTGAGCGACAGTAGGAAGAAGAAGACATCGAAGCGCATCGAAAGCGAAGATCCTAACAATAATATCCATGAGCTTCTGTTAACACGAATACTAAGATCAAAAATACATCCTTTCC
>NW_007379354.1:2009-57512 GCF_000475195.1 Diaphorina citri | reverse complement strand
CAAAAAATCGACATTTTTCTTCTTTTCCTCATTAAAAATCCATTTTTCAAGATATTTTAGACTTCTTTTTTGCAAAATGATCCTCAGGGGCCACGCTTTCAGATGGGCATTTAAAATACACAGTAAAGAGGCACGTATGAGTGGTACAGTGATTTAAAGTAGGCTCCAAGGGTGTCTCACTTATAAGTGCGGCATGTAAAAAAAATTAGGATCACTGTCGCACTCATACGTGCGACGTGGCACTCAAAGTGGTAAAGGAGAAAAATAAAGCTCGAGGGGGGACCCGGGGCCCCTCATATAGAGCCCTGGGGACTTCTGTAGGAGGGGTGGAAATACTGCTCCGTCTATATATAATCTATAGATTTCTTCTTATTACGAGCCTCGGAGATACCTACGAACGATTTTTGACGCAACCTCATGTGAGATAAAACTTTTTCCCTCAATACCTGGAAAGTAAGGTGTAGCATCAGATATTGAATTTCTCGTGACAAAACTGTGATAGTACTTTCGGTTGATCCTTCAAAGTACGACAGTTTGGGCTCAGTTCGTTCTACGTTAGAATATGACTAAGTCGACGAAGATGAGTAATCCATTCGGGGATTTTCTAGTGAATTCTGACTATTTCGACACAAATTGCGCCAATGTTTTACGTCTACTATTCGATTAGAATAGAAAGGAATCGATTTTTGTCCAACCTGTTGCGAATTCGATTGTGGCTCGGAAGACTGTGGAACAATTTGAAACGCTACTGTGATCTCGTGTTTCATTGAGTGACTTTGCTGGATTGTTTTGTAGAGTAAGAAGATAAGGACCTGAAAATAGTTCGTGTATTGCGACAGCGACCATGTGGAAATTCAAAGGAAACAATTTGTTCAGAGTGGCCCTTGTTGCCATTGGTAAGATTTTGTGATTTTCTCTTTCATGGCAACGAAATCGTCTTCTGTGTCGTCGTTCAAAGCTTTTAGGTATCAAAATAGGTAATCCCAGGTCATAATAATTCAACAGTATGACCAGTATGTTCTTCTCATTTTCCAGTTGTCCTCGCCATTCTGATGCAAGAAGTTGAAGGACGTAGGAAAATTCTTCGTGGACGCAAAACCATCACCAGGACCTATTATAGTAAGATCTACCTTACTTGCAAGCCTACCAAGTAATTCGACTGAAATTCTACTAACCACAAAAGGGGGCTTTCTTTCCTTTAATCCTGCATGACACCTTAATTTTGCATGCGTAACCAAATTGACGTCTTAATCCAGCATGCGTAGCGTAACTACCTATACTGACAGTTTAATTCTGAATGCTTAATTAATCATATCGACGTGACGCCATAATCCGATATGCTTTATAGTTACGCATGGGGAGGTAATTTTGCATGCTTAACCTTATTGACGCCCTAATCCAGCATGCGTTAACCATAATGACGCCCTGAACCTGCATTTGACGCAAGAAAGGTAGCGCAAAACCGTGAAATGGTCGCTGGTGTAGGGGTTTTCACTGAGGTATTTATTTTAACAGATTATTTAGGTTCCATGCTTCCATATTATTTATGTGTCCTCAAATGAGTAAAAAGGGTTTATTGTAGGTATGTGGGTTCAGCTCAAATTTGGCAGCGTTTGGAGCCACCTGGACAATGAATTAGTTTCTCAGCTGTTGTAACATACCTTATTCGCAGTATATACAGGGTATATTCTCTTCTATTCTAATCCATTGACTAAGGTTTTTAGTGACGGAGGGTTTCCCCTCTATTCGGTGGCGGAAAGGTCCACACCTCCTCACATTAACCTCCCCCAGCCCGAGTGGGTCAGGGAACGTTGCTTAACTCTGGACAATGAATTAGTTTCTCAGCTGTTGTAACATACCTTATTCGCAGTATATACAGGGTATATTCTCTTCTATTCTATTCTATTCTAATCCATTGACTAAGGTTTTTAGTGACGGAGGTTTTCCCCTCTATTCGGTGGCGGAAAGGTCCACACCTCCTCACATTAACCTCCCCCAGCCCGAGTGGATCCGGGAACGTTCCGTAACTTCAGTGATTCATCGGGAACTTGTACACTCAAGACGTGCTATCGCCGCGCCATCGCCGTTGCGCTGGCGCGGCGCTACGTGGCTACCGAGGTCACATCGCCCTTCTAAATGGGCATCTCTGTTCCCCGTCCTTCCTGACAATCTTGACCTTCCTCTCTTTAATAAAAATCTTTAAGCGCCTTTTAATTTTACTTTCTATTACTACAGAATTAGCGAAGCTATATACTTATATAGGTACTAGTATTTAGAAAATATAGCAATCGGTCCAAATTTTAAAAAAGTGGTTTTTCCATGGTCTAAACGTATGTATTTTTCTTCTTCCGCAGAAAGTCTGGGTCTCCCATCCTGGTTTGTCATGCTGCTCGTACACGGCGGCTTTCTATTGGTTGGCGGTATAAGCTACGCCATTCTGCATAACCTTCTCATCGTGCGAAACAAGGTGCCTCCTAACCCGTACTTCGCGTCGGAGGCGCGCCGACTGGAAGCCCAGGTTTAAGAATATTATTGAGTTGTAGGTATGTGAAATACTGGACCAAAATGGCCTAGTCTTCAATTAAGTAGGTTTTAAGGAAGATTGATTCAAGGAGAAAGCTAGAGATCTCCTCTCGGCCCAGGATACCAGAATAGCGGATATTATAGGCATAGGACTATTCTTAAAGGGGACAAAAATAGGTAATTCGAAAACTTGGTTCAAATTCCAGACTTTTACTTTCCTTATCCTATACCTATAGGAAGGAAAGTAATGTTTTACTTTTTACAGTTTTTAACTTTTTACATTAGGTTCGATTTTTGAAGAGGAGGGTTCAATATTTACCAAGTGGTGGAGTAGTTAGCCTTTCAAGTAGGTACCACCCACCCTGCACCCTTTTCATTTTCATTGTTTAAATTTAATTTTTATTGTTATTAAATTAAACCTACCTAGGTAATTATTTTTTTGAAATAAAATGTCTTTTTTTACATAATAATAAATCGTGTCTTTCTTTACTTCGCAATTTCTATTTAGATTATGGGATATCTATTTTGTCAGTATTACTGTATCACTATTTCAGTAATACTTGTACACTCAAGACGTGCTATCGCCGCGCCATCGCCGTTGCGCTGGCTACGTGGCTACCCAGGTCGCATCGCCCTTCTAAATGGGCATCTGTTCCCCGTCCTTCCTGACAATCTTGACCTTCCTCTCTTTAATAAAAATATTTAAGCGCCTTTTTTACTTTCTATTACTACAGAATTAGCGAAGCTATAGGTAGGTACTAGTATTGAGAAAATATAGCAATCGGTCCAAAAAAATTTTAAAAAAAGAGGTTTTTAGTCCAGGGTCTGAACGTATGTATTTTTCTTCTTCCGCAGAAAGTCTGGGTCTCCCATCCTGGTTTGTCATGCTGCTCGTACACGGCGGCTTTCTATTGGTTGGCGGTATAAGCTACGCCATTCTGCATAACCTCCTCATCGTGCGAAACAAGGTGCCTCCTAACCCGTACTTCGCGTCGGAGGCGCGCCGACTGGAAGCCCAGGTTTAAGAATATTATTGAGTTGTATGTGAAATGAATACTGGACCAAAATGGCGTAGTCTTCAATTAAGTAGGTTTTAAGGAAGATTGATTCAGGGAGAAAGCTAGAAATCTCCTCTCGGCCCTGGATACCATCAGAATAGCGGATATTATAGGCATAGGACTATTCGGGGAACAAAAATAATTTCAAAACTTGGTTCAAATTCCAGATTTTTTACTTTTTACATTAGGTTCGATTTTTGAAGAGGAGGGCTCACTATTTAACAAGCAGTGCAGTAGTTAGCCTTTCAAGTAGGTACCACCCACCCTGCACCCTTTTCATTTTCATTGTTTAAATTTAATTTTTATTGTTATTAAATTATAGATACCTACCTAATTATTTTTTCGAAATAAAATGTCTTTTTTACATAATATAATAATAAATCGTGTCTTTCTTTACTTCGCAATTTCAATTTAGATTATGGGATATCTATGTCCTGAACCGCAGTCAACCATCGTGAGGACTTGTGCTTGGTCTTTAAAAGCAGAGAGAACCCTTTGAGGAACTGCCAGCTAGCTAGGATGGTTAGAGTTAGCTGTTCTCCTCCCTGTTTATAGTCCCACAGCTAGACAATTCTCACATGAACATTGTCTATTTCACAGGGATAGTAAGGAGCGCCTACCTCTCAGTAAGCTGGACAATGGAGGTAGTGGCGACGCCCCTCCCACGTCCACAGGGTCTCCATCCCGGTCCTCACGATGGGATAAGAGTAACGGGACATCGGGTCAGGGGGCCGCCGGGAATTCAGCAGCGCCGGGCAATGGGTTCCCACCAGTGAAGAATGAGGGGCCCCCGTCCCGTAGTGTGTCGCCGGCTCTCAAGATGGAACCGGATAGGTAAGTGTGGACGAACCTTTATTGGAAGCTACACATAAGGCCCATTCCCACTTGTCGTTCGGAGAAAAATCTCGTCGTGTGTAGTGGGAATACTCTCATTTAAATTACATTGCGTACAAGGACATTTTGTGTACGTGTACTTCGGAAAGAAAATCGTGTCGTGTGTAGTGGGAGCACTCTCATTTAAATTACATTATCTACATTGGCTGGCTCGTCCTGAACCGCAGTCAACCATCGTGAGGACTTGTGCTTGGTCTTTAAAAGCAGAGAGAATCCTTTGAGGAACTGCCAGCTAGCTAGGATGGTTAGAGTTAGCTGTTCTCCTCCCTGTTTATAGTCCTACAGCTAGACAATTCTCTTATGAACACTGTCTATTTCACAGGGATAGTAAGGAGCGCCTACCTCTCAGTAAGCTGGACAATGGAGGCAGTGGCGACGCCCCTCCCACGTCCACAGGGTCTCCATCCCGGTCCTCACGATGGGATAAGAGTAACGGAACATCGGGTCAGGAGGCCGCCGGGAATTCAGCTTCAGCTTCTTGGTATGGAAGATGATGTTGTAGTGGCATTTGTGTACAACCAACTGGAAGCTGAAAAGGTAAGCACTATCTTTGAGTTTGTTGAGTTTGATTCGATCCGTAAGTATTTCTTCTCCTTCCTAGCCTTTTCCTACATAAATAGAATCAGTAAGTAATGTCTTCGAGTACCTATAAAATCATAGAAGCGAAGCTACAGGAATAAGAAGGATGACAGCGAGTCCGACCGAGATCGTGATAGAGACAGAGACAGGAGAAGATCCGTAAGTATTTCTTCTCCTTCCTAGCCTTTTCCTACATACATAGAATCAGTAAGTAATGTCTTCGAGTACCTATAAAATCATAGAAGCGAAGCTACAGGAATAAGAAGGATGACAGCGAGTCCGACCGAGATCGTGATAGAGACAGAGATAGGAGAAGATCCGTAAGTAATGTCTTGAAGTGGTGTAGTGGGTAGCACGATGGACTCTAGATCTGGAGGTTAGTGGTTCGAGCCCTAGTCATATAGTCAAGCGATTCTCAACCGGAGGTACGCGAGATAATAATAATATTAAATAGTGTAATGGCGGAAATAAGCAGTACTTTGAATTTTGACGGCTTATCAATGCAGTACTGTCCAAAAAAGTACTGATTTTTGACCTCAAGGTACTGAAGTACTGAATAGAAGCGAAGCTACAGGAATAAGAAGGATGACAGCGAGTCCGACCGAGATCGTGATAGAGACAGAGATAGGAGAAGATCCGTAAGTAATGTCTTGAAGTGGTGTAGTGGGTAGCACGATGGACTCTAGATCTGGAGGTTAGTGGTTCGAGCCCTAGTCATATAGTCAAGCGATTCTCAACCGGGGGTACGCGAGATAATAATAATATTAAATAGTGTAATGGCGGAAATAAGCAGGACTTTGAATTTTGACGGCTTATCAATGCAGTACAGTCCAAAAAAAGTACTGAATTTTGACCTCAAGGTACTGAAGTACTGTATTTTTTCAAAAATTACTCTGTAGTATTGTATTTACACATCAACCTAGGTATGGGTACCCGGTACTCATCAAGTAATAAAATGTAGCCTAATGTATTTAGTAGGGATCGACATTTGTGACAAGCATTTAAGTATGCTTACAGAGGAATTTTTTCAGACTTAAAATTCCTTCATAATAGTCTCATCTCACTCTTCTGTTCTCAGGATCGTCGTCGCTCGTCGACGCCACCACGACGTCGCCGCTCCTCGCGACGCTCTCGGTCGCGGGAACGTGAGCGCGAGCGTGAACGCCAGCGCGCCCGTGAGCGCGAACGTGCCCGTGAACGTGAGCGCCAACGAGAGCGCGAGTTTCGTGAGCGCGAACGCGCTAGAATGGCGCGCCAGAAGGAGAGAGATCGTCAGATCGAAAGGGAGCGCGCCGCGAGGGAGCGCGAAAGACGTGAGAGAGACGCGGAACGGGAGAGGGAGCGCGAGCGAGAGAGACGGAAAAAGTAAGTAAAGAAACTTTATTTTTTTAAGACGTTTAATAAGGGAACTAACAACCGAGGTCTCATGTTCCTAAAATCAATGTGAAAAGAAGGAAAGGATAGGAGAAAGCTGGACATTCCGAGAACGAGCCTTATTTGTTTAAGATAAAGTCCGCCCCGGGCGGAAATCGAACCCGCGACCTAGCGTTTACAATGCTCTACCCTTCAAGCTAACTACAAGTATTGGGGATGTACGTACAGTTAAGTTCATGACATGGTTGCATATTGGGGATGTGGTACAGTTACGTTCATGACATGGTTGCATATTGGGGAAGAGTACAGTTACGTTCATGACAGGGTTGCATATTGGGTATGAGTACAGTTACGTTCATGACAGGGTTGCATATTGGAGATATGTACAGTTACGTTCATGACAGGGTTGCATATTGGGTATGAGTACAGTTACGTTCATGAGCGCGCCGCGAGGGAGCGCGAAAGACGTGAGAGAGACGCGGAACGGGAGAGGGAGCGCGAGCGAGAGAGACGGAAAAAGTAAGTAAACAAACTTCATTTTTTTAAGACGTTTAATAAGGGAACTAACAACCGAGGTCTTATGTTCCCGAAATCAATGTGAAAAGAAGGAAAGGATAGGAGAAAGCTGGACATTCCGAGAACGAGCCTTATCTGTTTAGGATAAAGTCCGCCCCGGGCGGAAATCGAACCCGCGACCTAGCGTTTACAATGCTCTACCTTTCAAGCTAACTACAAGTATTAAGGATGTACGTACAGTTAAGTTCATGACATGGTTGCATATTGGGGATGTACAGTTACGTTCATGACATGGTTGCATATTTTGGATGAGTACAGTTACGTTCATGACATGGTTGCATATTGGGTATGAGTACAGTGACGTTCATGACAGGGTTGCATATTGGTTATGAGTACAGTTACGTTCGTGACAGGGATGCATATTGAGTATGAGTACAGTTACGTTCATGACAGGGTTGCACAATGGGTGTGAGTACAGTTACGTTCATGACATGGTTGCATATTGGGAATGAGTACAGTTACGTTCATGACATGGTTGCATATTGGGGATGTGGTACAGTTACGTTCATGACAGGGTTGCACAATGGGTGTGAGTACAGTTACGTTCATGACAGGGTTGCATATTGGGGAGGAGTACAGTTACGTTCATGACATGGTTGCATATTGGGGATATGTACAGTTACGTTCATGACATGGTTGCATATTGGGTATGAGTACAGTTACGTTCATGACGTTGTTGCATTATTCAGAAAGAACAGTTCCGTTCAGGAACGAACTTTTTCAAAGAACAAGTTCCTACAGTTCGTTCGTACGTTCTTTTCCCATCTCTACATGACAGGGTTGCATATTGGGGATGAGTACAGTTACGTTCATGACAGGGTTGCACAATGGGTGTGAGTACAGTTACGTTCATGACAGGGTTGCATATTGGAGATATGTACAGTTACGTTCATGACAGGATTGCATATTGGGGAGGAGTACAGTTACGTTCATGACATGGTTGCATATTGGGGATATGTACAGTTACGTTTATGACAGGGTTGCAAAATGGGTGTGAGTACAGTTACGTTCATGACGTTGTTGCATTCTTTTTTCCAGGAAAGAATCCCGTCGATCTCGTTCTCCTGTTAAACGAAGACACTCGAGTTCATCCGATTCGGATAGCCGATCTCGATCCAGGTCCCCGGCAGCAGATAGCGGTCGAAAGCGACAGGAGCGATCTTCGCGGAGTCGCTCCAAGTCCCCGGTGCGATCTAAACGCGACAAATCGCCCAGGAGAAGGTAAGCATGCCCGCATATCGATTAGCTTTGTATGAAAAGTAATTTTGGACTTATGCTTTCTTTTTTACACGATCACTCGTACGGATAACAACCACTCATAAAGTTGCTTAACTTAAGTGATCTTCATGACAGGGTTGCATATTGGGGATGAGTACAGTTACGTTCATGACAGGGTTGCACATTGGGTGTGAGTACAGTTACGTTCATGACAGGGTTGCATATTGGAGATATGTACAGTTACGTTCATGACAGGGTTGCATATTGGATATATGTACAGTTACGTTCATGACAGGGTTGCATATTGGGTGCGAGTACAGTTACGTTCATGACAGGGTTGCATATTGGGTATGAGTACAGTTACGTTCATGACAGGGTTGCATATTGGGGATGAGTACAGTTACGTTCATGACAGGGTTGCACATTGGGTGTGAGTACAGTTACGTTCATGACATGGTTGCATATTGGGTATGAGTACAGTTACGTTCATGACGTTGTTGCATTCTTTTTTCCAGGAAAGAATCCCGTCGATCTCGTTCTCCTGTTAAACGAAGACACTCGAGTTCATCCGATTCGGATAGCCGATCTCGATCCAGGTCCCCGGCAGCAGATAGCGGTCGAAAGCGACAGGAGCGATCTTCGCGGAGTCGCTCCAAGTCCCCGGTGCGATCTAAACGCGACAAATCGCCCAGGAGAAGGTAAGCATGCCCGCATATCGATTAGCTTTGTACCTATGAAAAGTAATTTTAGACGTATGTTTTCTTTTTTACACGATCACTCGTACGGATAACAACCACTCATAAAGTTGCTTAACCTAAGTGATCCACTCGAGTTCATCCGATTCGGATAGCCGATCTCGATCCAGGTCCCCGGCAGCAGATAGCGGTCGAAAGCGACAGGAGCGATCTTCGCGTAGTCGCTCCAAGTCCCCGGTGCGATCTAAACGCGACAAATCGCCCAGGAGAAGGTAAGCATGCCCGCATATCTATTAGCTTTGTGTGAAAAGTAATTTTAGACGTATGTTTTCTTTTTTACACGATCACTCGTACGGACAACAACCACTCATAAAGTTGCTTAACCTAAGTGATCCGATAGGAACTGGTGCATTCAATGCTATGTCGCAGGTTAGTTATAAAGTTCAAATTTCACACAATCTAACTACAAATTCACACACAATCACAAAATAGATTAACATAGATTAATATTTTCTCTTTTTGTGATTGTGTGTGAATTTTGTAGTTAGATTGTGCGAAATTTGCGAATTTTTTTCAACTCTGAAAACTGGACATCTCGGAACTGTGACCTTAATATAACTAATTAATGTCAACTTTGCCAGTAATACCATATTATGTACCAACAGATTCCCTTAGATTTGGGCTTTTTTTTCAATGCCATTAAAATCTGCTGCTTGGTTCAAAAGATATGAGTTTTTCGTGTTTTCCCTAAAAGTGTCCATTTTTGGAATCGTCTAAAACAAGGTGAGTGATTTGTGGTAATACATAGAAATATCTGTATTGAAATCGGTCTGACCGATTTTTTTGGACGATTTTAATTGAGTATTTACGATCGTCTTCGGTAGCTTGCGATTATTTCGTAAACAGGAAGATGATTTTGAAAAAAAAAGTTCGGTTGACCTCTCCTATGGTAGGATCAACAATATCTACAATTACATCTATGTAGTAAATGAAAGAAAAAAAATCTGACTTTTTTTCTTTTGTACAAAACATTCAGAGTCTCATTTTTTCCCCAAATTTTTTTAAAAGCTCCGATATAGTAATATGTATGTACCTCCTAGCTTTTCATATGAACACTGTCTATTTCACAGGGATAGTAAGGAGCGGCTACCTCTCAGCAAGCTGGACAATGGAGGCAGTGGCGACGCCCCTCCCACGTCCACAGGGTCTCCATCCCGGTCCTCACGATGGGATAAGAGTAACGGAACATCGGGTCAGGGGACCGCCGCAGCCATTCTTAACCTATGGTCCGTGGACCACTAGTGGTCCGCGAGAAGGTTTCAGGTGGTCCGCGAGAGGTGAGTAAGGAAAAAGTCATAAAAAAAAATAATAAATAATTATGTTAATTTTTCTCATTTTCTATCTCTTTTCCTACAGGTAGATATAGGTCCTCTAATACATACCCATTGTCACATAGCGTGTACAATGTACAATTGATTGCATATACATACATAATCTCAAGTGGTCCGCGAGATTTTTGGTTTTTCAATAGTGGTCCGCCAATTCTAAAAGGTTAAGAACCCCTGGTTTAGGGTAAAGTTCGCCCTTGGCGAGAATCGTCGGATCAAGGAAAATGGCGCGTATGTTAGGTTAGTCACTCACTATCAGGTAGATCGGACAGGCGGACCTGATCAGGTGTACCTGTCAGGTCTACCTGATAGTGAGTGGCTGGCCTTAAGTGAAATCGCATCTGATGTAAATGGAATTCAATATCAAAAGTTCTTTCTAAATTCCATTTCAGGTTAAGAAACGCGTCTCCTCTCCGAGTGATGTGAAATCCAAGAGGAAAAGCTCCCCACCTCGTTCCCATGAGGAAGACAAGAAATCTCACAAGACTTCCTCTCCCCCTCGCTCTCATGAGAAAGACAAGAAGGTAAGAGAAAGCATACACATACATACATATCCTAAGTCGTTCTGTTTGGTGGAACAGGTCGACTATTCACAAAACCTCTCCACCAAGTTCTATCATTAAATTTTTGTTGGTTTTCAATGAGAAATATATTAAAAAAAAAAAAAAAAAAAAAAAAAAAAGTGAAAATCACTTAACGAGAGTTTGCGAAGTACTTACCTTGTCGAAACTTTTTTTTTTCATGTTGGGTCTTTAGACACTTCTGATTCCCGGATTGGCTCTTTGTTCCCAACTCTTTTTGTGTAGAACGTACAACTCGTACTCGCGAGAATTCGTTCACTGTAGAACTCAGCAGTCTTCTTCTTTTTCTTCGCCTTTTCCCGTGTACAGACGGGGTCGGCGTTTTTCGTCAGCCTCTCAATCAGCCCTAATTAGGGTGATTGCTTTGGGCTGACATTTGGTTTTGGCTACAACCGCTCGCTTGTAGCCTGTAGAACCCAGCATTAATCGTTTCAATATCAAAAAATGAAGGTCATCAACGGAAGAAAATCGTGAAATTTAACATCACTCCTGATTGCTTTGGGCTGACATTTGGTTTTGGCTACAACCGCTCGCTTGTAGCCTGTAGAACCCAGCATTAATCGTTTCAATATCAAAAATGAAGGTCATCAACGGAAGAAAATCGTGAAATTTGACATCACTTTTGATTTTTTCAGCCCTGGGCGGCAATCGAACCCGCGACATAGCTCTTACAAGGCCGACGTACTACCTTCCAAGCTAAATAGGTTCGCTGGTGTTACTTTCCTTATCCTATAGGAAGGAAAGTTATGTATTTTTAAGAGGTTTTCGATTTTAAGGTTTAAGAGGTTTTCGATAGAGAGAACTGTGTAACTAACGAAGTATTATCGTCTCGAGAAGGAAGACAAGATAGGAGAAAGCCAGCCGTTCCGAGAACGAACCTTCTCTGTTTCGGATAAAGTTCGCTCCGGGCTCGATTCGAACTAGCGCTTACAAGGCAAGCGCAGTACCCTCCAAGCTAACTGGTCTGACTTAAATAATTTCTTTATATATTTTGTCTGAGATGTTTTATATATTGAGTTGATTGTTTCAAATACATAATATTTTTCCTTACTCTCTATTTCTTTAAGGTTTATAACTATGTATTTTTCATAGCAATTTAGTTTATTCGGTTTTTGACGAAATTTTTAGTGTTTGTTTTTAACCAGATTTCTTTTTCGATTTCTCGTTTTAGGTGAAGTAGTGGCGAAGAAAAAGAAGAAGGCAGACAGTGACTCGAATGACAGTGAAAAGGAGAAGGAAAAGAAGAAGAAAAAGAAAAAGAAATCCAAGGCAAAGAACGCTAGCAGCTCGGACAGTGAGGTAAGCTTAGAATGTAATGACTAATTTTATTGTTAAGCGGACTACTTGATAGTTACGCTAGCAGCTCGGACAGTGAGGTAAGCTTAGAATGTAATGACTAATTTTATTGTTAAGCGGACTACTTGATAGTCTTGAAGTTTCGAGTTTTTTCGCTCTATTTTGTGTTATCACATTCCTACTCTTGCTAGCTAGCCTTTCCCTGGTGTTGTTTCCGCTAGCTAGTAATTTAAATGACTGATTTATCAAACTTGTGTAGTGGTCAGCGCGGTGGACTTTGAATCTAGAGGCTGGTGGTTCGAGTTCAAAGTCGTCATAAAATCTATCGAGGTGTATGAAGAGGGAACAACATTTGTGACTAGCTGGCGAGTATTTAAGTTGTTCATTATATTTAATGAACTCCCCATCCGTGGCACAAACCCTGGCTTTTACGGATGGGTATACCATTTGTTGAATATTTATTCAATAGAGAGATTTGTACTGAACTCTAATAAATGGAAACTTCATAAAAAAAGTGTGCTTAACGCAGTTTTTATTATTACTAATTTTCCCATTATTTTCTCCTTTTCCGCACAGACAAGTGACTCTGGACCGAAGAAAAAAAAGAAGGACAAGAAGCATAAGAAACACAAAAAGCACAAGAAGGCGAAGAAGCATAAGAAACATAAGGGCTCTGATGTAAGTATGGATAGATAGGACTCAATCAGAACACCCCTACAGGATTCTAAAGATCCAAGAAGGGTCCCCCCTTCTTGGGGGATCGAAAGTTGGCAAACAAACGAATAAAACTCTGGAAAAGTAATTTTAAAAGGTCAACATTTCAATTTTTGTTTGCTGTTCTAACGAAAAAGTTCAAAGAATGTTATGTGTTTAGCTGTTTAGGTTGATATGTTGGTTATTTGAGTGTTCTTTTACCCTAACTTTTACAACATCTCTAACAGTTTTGTCGCTATAGCTGAAAACCGCCAAAATCGGTCAAAATCTGTCCAAAAGCGGTAAAATGCCGCCAACCGTTGCACCGATCTTAACCAAAAGTTTCGTGTCACATTCTTGTCACATTTGACAGCTACATACCAAATTTCAACTTTCTAGCTCTTACCGTTCTCGAGATATTTTGTTTACAGACAGACAGACAGACACACACACGGACCAATGGCTGAAACTTTGGATTTAGGCTCTAGGGACCTCAAAACGTGTTTTGACACTAAAAACTGACCATCGAAATTTTGACCCGATTACATTACTTTCCTTCCTATAGGATAAGGAAAGTAAAAAGCCAGCAGTACTTGATTGTTCTTCTTGAATTAAACCCTTCCATTTAATATCCTCATTATTATTCATCCTTTTCCCAGACAAAGCACTCAGTCCCCGCGCCGAAAAAGAAGCACCACTCTCGTTCTCGTTCATCTTCGCCACCTCGCTCGAAAAAACCCGAAGTGAAAGCAGCCCCGCCCCCTCCTCCACCCTCCGCTGACAAACCCAAGCCAAAACCAGCCTCGGGGAGTTCCGGAGATGATAGTTCGGATTCAAATAGCGATGATGCACGAACGCCCTCTGGTGGCAAGAAAGAACTGAAGCGAAAGAAGGGGAGCTCGGAAAGTGACCAAGGAGGTAAAGGATCTTTTTTTTTTTTGGTTGTATGGAAAATGAATACTACTTCACTTTTTGTTAAAGGGTTAAAATTTGTTTATTTGTTACGTTATAAAGGAGGACTAGTTTCGCCTGTGAGGGCATCTTCAGCAATAAACATAAACTGATTTTTTCAGCCCTGGGCGGCAATCGAACCCGCGACATAGCTCTTACAAGGCCGACGTACTACCTTCCAAGCTAAATAGGTTCGCTAGTGTTACTTTCCATATCCTTTAGGAAGGAAAGTTATGTATTTTTAAGAGGTTTTCGATAGAGGAAACTGTGTGACTAACGGAGTATTATCGTCTCGAGAAGGAAGACAAGATAGGAGAAAGCCAGCCGTTCCGAGAACGAACCTTATCTGTTTCGGATAAAGTTCGCTCCGGGCTCGATTCGAACTAGCGCTTTCAAGGCAAGCGCACTACCCTCCAAGCTAACTGGTCTGACTTTCCTAAATAATTTCTTTATATAATATTTTGTCTGATATGTTTTATAATTATATTGAGTTGATTGTTTCTAATACATATTTTTCCTTACTCTCTATTGTATTTCTTTAAGGTTTATAACTATGTATTTTTCATAGCAATTTAGTTTATTCAGTTTTTGACGAAATTTTTAGTGTTGAAAATCTCTATTTTTTCCATATACACTACCTACATAAGGTACCACCAAAAAGTACCTACATAAGGTACTTTTTACTTTCCTTATTTTCTCTTTTGATGATAATTGGGTATTTATTTACGTTTTTCAGTCATAAAGAAATCAGAAAATATAACATTTCTGAATTTGAAACAAACCGTTGAGCGTTTCACACTTTCTACCGCTTCAAGATCTACTCTCGCCGCAGTTCAACGCGTTTGACTCCATTTCTTGACTTCACCCAAGCGTTTGATCGAGTCGTTCACCGCAGTCATTGGTCACCGTTCCCAGCCCTGCCCGTTTTCAACGCTCTATCACCCACTTGACTTCACCCAAGCGTTTGATCGGGTCGTTCACCGCAGTCATTGGTCACCGTTCCCAGCCCTGCCCGTTTTCAACGCTCTATCACCTAAGTAGTCTTGATTGGACACTGCAGTGATTTCTTGGCTTCTGGAGGTCTTCACCCGGAAGCAGTGATGTCTTTTGGAGGTGTCCCTCAAGGAACATTCCTGGGTCCTTTTCGAGGTGAGTATTTTTCGGTAGTTTGAGTTGCTGTTTAGAGATAAGAATGTTGCAATGGTTGTGAGACAGAGTGAGATTCAACAAGAAAGGAATGAGCAAAAATGCAAGGAACATTCCTGGGTCCTTTTCGAGGTGAGTATTTTTCGGTAGTTTGAGTTGCTGTTGTAGAGATAAGAATGTTGCAATGGTTGTGAGACAGAGTGAGATTCACCAAGAAAGGAATGAGCAAAAATTCAAGGAACATTCCTGGGTCCTTTTCGAGGTGAGTATTTTTCGGTAGTTTGAGTTGCTGTTGTAGAGATAAGAATGTTGCAATGGTTGTAAGACAGAGTGAGATTCAACAAGAAAGGAATGAGCAAAAATGGGAAAACAAATTCCAATAGGGTAAATTGACGTAGTTTGGATGATCATATAGACAGAAGAGTTGAAAGTGGAAAACAGAAAAAAAATGTATTGGGGTGACAATCTTTCATTTAGATTTTAAATCTTTTGCTCTCCACGTTCAGTTGAAACTTGAAAACTTTTATTCTTTCTTTTTTTTCGCTCTCAGTATTGGGAGTGCCATAGAACAAAATAAAGTTGCATTACCTTTTCTTCATACAGGAACACAAATAATTCCAGCCATGAAGAGATGGGACGTGAAGGTTTACAACAAATGACCTTGAATCCATTACAACGACCTTCAGAAATTGTCCTTGGGTTTCCGGTGGTATAACAAATGACCTTGAATCCATTACAACGACCTTGAGAAATTGTCCTTGGGTTTCCGGTGGTAACTTCATCCTGTCAAGGACTTTAAAAACTATTGTTTGTATAACTACCTAAATACTTTGAGTTTACTTTAAAATTTTAAGCCCTAATATGTAACTCAATGGTAAGCCTTGACAACGACAAGGTTTGAAACTATCAAATTTTTGAAGGGGGTAAAAAAGGAACAAAATTGAACTTTTGAAGACACCAAACCAATATTTGTTTTAAATATTACCATATTTCTCAAGCTATTTTGGGGCCTTTGATAAGGATAAAATTTGATTTCAAAATTGGACTCTACTTATGTGATTCCATTTTCTGTGTCATTCAATTTATTGTGGTTCTCATATTTAGACTGGGGGACCTCCAAAGTTATTTGAATTAACACATTGTCAATTTGAATTTGTCATACAGGAACACAAATAATTCCAGCCATGAAGAGATGGGACGTGAAGGTTTACAACAAATGACCTTGAATCCATTACAACGACCTTGAGAAATTGTCCTTGGGTTTCCGGTTGACGCTGGACCGGCGGTCTTTGCGTTGGCACATTCTTTATTTTGGCTGGCTGGTTAGCCTGTGCAGCATTTTTACGCTGTTTGTTGCTTCATCCTGTCAAGGACTTTAAAAACTATTGTTTGTATAACTACCTAAATACTTTGAGTTTACTTTAAAATTGTAAGCCCTAATATGTAACTCAATGGTAAGCCTTGACAACGACAAGGTTTGAAACTATCAAATTTTTTGAAGGGGGTAAAAAAGGAACAAAATTGAACTTTTGAAGACACCAAACCAATATTTGTTTTAAAAATCACCATATTTCTCAAGCTATTTTGGGGCCTTTGACAAGGATAAAATTTGATTTCAAAATTGGACTCTACTTATGTGATTCCATTTTCTATGTCATTCAATTTATTGTGGTTCCCATATTTAGACTGGGGGACCTCCAAAGTTATTTGAATTAACACATTGTCAATTTGAATTTCTTTCAGAAAAGGCCTTTACTTTAGAAAGGACTTCTGTGACGGCAAAATCCACCTCATTACTCGGCTGAGTGACCTACCTTGGAGTTACCTTTCGACCTCTCCGTGTGTGACCTTTTGACTACGCGGGGAAAGCAACACCTTTGTCTCTTCCCATGTCCTGATGTTTTGGTTACTTTTTCATTCCCATCTATGTTTTTTACTTTTATTATTTTTTTTTTTTTTACTACATACAACTGTAGTATTATTATTCAAGGTGATACACTCACGTCAGGTTTTGCCTGACAAGGATAAAGCCCCTCAGACAAAACTGACCGTGAGTGACCGACCTTTCGGTCCGGTTTTCGTTACCTAAACTTCAAATTGAAATGCAACGAAAATCTCTATTTTTTCCATATACACTACCTACATAAGGTACCACCAAAAAGTACCTACATAAGGTACTTTTTACTTTCCTTATTTTTTTTCTTAAAATCTCTATTTTTTCCATATACACTACCTACATAAGGTACCACCAAAAAGTACCTACATAAGGTACTTTTTACTTTCCTTATTTTTTTCTTTTATCATGAAAGTTCTCAATATGTTAACTTCAAAATTATGTGTACATTTACCTAAATTCCCTATAAGCCGTCAAAGGATACCCAGTATAAAATTAACACATTTTCTTCCTTCTGTTCTCTTTTCCAGGTGAAAAGCTGCGCTTGACTCTACCACTCTGTATATTTAATCCACTGTTTTCATGAATTACTACTTAATATGTGTTGGCACGCGGTAAGTCTTATTGGAACCATTTTGAACTTAAGTCCTATTGGAAGCAGTTGACCCATTTCTGGAACGACTTTTTGATGAGTCCTATTGAAATATTAGAAGTCTGGAACGTGTATTGTACAAAATCTCTATTTTTTCCATATACACTACCTACATAAGGTACCACCAAAAAGTACCTACATAAGGTACTTTTTACTTTCCTTATTTTTTATCATGAAAGTTCAATTCAATATGTAACTTCAAAATTATGTGTACATTTACCTAAATTCCCTACAAGCCGTCAAAGGATACCCAGTATAAATTTAACACATTTTCTCCCTTCTGTTCTCTTTTCCAGGTGAAAAGCTGCGCTTGACTCTACCACTCTGTATATTTAATCCACTGTTTTCATGAATTACTACTTAATATGTGTTAGCACGCGGTAAGTCTTATTGGAACCATTTTGAACTTAAGTCCTATTGGAAGCAGTTGACCCATTTCTGGGACGACTTTTTGATGAGTCCTATTGAAATATTAGAAGTCTGGAACGTGTATTGTACGAAAAGGGCTGATTTGGATCACTTCATCTATGTATATTTTTTACCGTAACGATTAGCAGTCTCCAAAATCAAAATAGCAATGATGATAGCTTTTGTTTTTTATTTATCTCTTCTCTTAAGGTATTTTAAAATTCGATAAGAGACTTTCTTTAAGGTATCACAGAATTATCCACCTAGAAGTCTAGATCTTCAAGAACAGAGTATCAAGTAAAGAAAGAAAGAAAGGAAGAAAAAAAAAAACATATCTTTAGGGGAAACAGTCTAATCTAATGACTCTTTATTATTATGATAGATAACAAGTTAACAAATCAATGGGTAGTAAAAGCTTAATTAAAAAAAATCTACCTACTTGGTAAAAAAATGGTTGAAATAAGTACTCTAAATAAACAATTCAGTTGTTGATAAACATAAGGGGATGACAGTGTTAGATTAACCCCGGATCAATAGTCTAACATGGTCAAAATAACAGGTAGTAGAACCGGCCATTAGTGTTTTAAAAGACCAGAGAGGGGGTACCTACTACCTTTAAGCCTCTCAGCTTCATAAGGACCTTACCTTTCGCTAAGTCTTATTTAAAATTTCAATCAGTTCCCCTTCTTGTCCTCAAAAAATCAGCCCCAAAAATCTCGGCACATCTTTTTAACTAATTCCTTTTATGGATGAGCTAGTATTTTTTTTTCTTTCAGTGATTCAGTTGTTGATAAACATAAGGGGATGACAGTGTTAGATTAACCCCGGATCAATAGTCTAACATGGTCAAAATAACAGGTAGAACCGGCCATTAGTGTGTTAAAAGACCAGAGAGGGGGTACCTACCTTTAAGCCTCTCAGCTTCATAAGGACCTTACCTTTTGCTAAGTCTTATTTAAAATTTCAATCAGTTCCCCTTCTTGTCCTCAAAAAATCAGCCCCAAAAATCTCGGCACACCTTTTTAACTCAATTCTCTTTATGGATGAGCTAGTATGTTTTTTTTCAATATTTTATCGACCTCACCAGGAATCGAACCCGGACTCTCCTGACTACTAGGCCAGTGTAATAACCACTACGGAGGTTTACTGTATGCAATCTATGTTTTTTATTCAGGTGTTTTCCCCTTTATGGATGAGCTAGTATGTTTTTTTTTTCAATATTTTATCGACCTCACCAGGAATCGAACCCGGACTCTCCTGCCATCTAGGCCAGTGTAATAACCACTACGGAGGTGTACTGTATGCAATCTATGTTTTTTATTCAGGTGTTTTCTGTTAGCGTTTTTAGATCTAGATATTAGATAGGTATGATAATTTTCTTTCTCTAATCTTGATTATTGACTAGTGTATATATAAAAATACATTTTGACTATACATTATCTCTTTGAAATTACCAACACAACAATTTTGCCTTGTTATTTCAACTCGTCTTGATTTTTTGTGTGCTTTTTTTAAACGAAGAAGTGAGGTTTAAGTTTTAACTTGACGATATTGCAATGAGTTTGTTTGTTTCAATCTCGAATGGTTTGTCAGATTTGTATGAAACTTGGCAAACAAGTTGCCTTAAGATTAACTATTAGGTAATTTTTCTAACTTTGAAAACATAGAAAACACTTAATGGACATTTGCTAATTTTAAACGATAGGCGTATGGGGGCCCCGATAGAGGTTTTTTATTTTTAGTTCTCTGAACCAATAAAAGAAAATAAATATTATAAAACCAGAGAGGTTTTGCTGTAAAAAGAAAAAAAAAAGTGAAAATCACTTAACAAGAGTTTGCGAAGTACTTACCTTGTCGAAACCTTTTTTTTCATGTTGGGTCTTTAGACACTTTCCCGGATTGGCTCTTTGTTCCCAACTCTTTTTGTGTAGAACGTACAATTCGTAAACGCATTACTCGCGAGAATTCGTTCACTCTAGAACTCAGCATTCTTCTTCTTTTTCTTCGCCTTTTCCCGTGTACAGACGGGGTCGGCGTTTTTCGTCAGCCTCTCAATCAGCCCTAATTAGGGTGATTGCTTTGGGCTGACATTTGGTATTGGCTACAACCGCTCGCTTGTAGCCTGTAGAACCCAGCAGTAATCGTTTCAATATCAAAAATGAAGGTCATCAACGGAAGAAAATCGTGAAATTTAACATCACTTTTTTTCTTCGTTTTCAGGGCTGCCGCAGTTTATCGCAAACACCGTCGCCATTCCGCAAGAATTCCGCTACCAGTGCCGTAGATGAGAAGAAATCTTCTGCCCGCGTATCATCATCAACACGGTCAGTATTTGTCTCTTATTGTCTTTCCTGAATTAGGGGGAAAAAAAATACAAAAATCTGTGCGTAAAATTCGGGAAATTAATCGATCCTTTGAGTCTGGCTAAAATAAAAATCAGGCTGGGGGACTTTAAGCAGGGAGTATACCAGCCTGAACCCTGAATTTCCCTTGTTAAAGAAATAGCAAAGGTTGAGTGCGAAGGGTATCCACTCGTTAAATTTGTAGCCATAACCAAATGTCAGTCCAAAGCGATCACCCTAGCTAGGGCTGATTGAAAGGCTGACGAAAAACGCCGACCCTGTCTGTACACGGGAATAGGCGAAGGAAAATGGAAGGAATTTAACAAAAATATAATAATAAATTGTTTTGATTTCAGGGTCAGTGAGAGTAACAAGGAGAGCTCCAGTTCCAGCAAGAAAGATTCCAAGAGTTCTGCTTATCATGATGATGAAGAGGTGAGTGAGTTCTTATTTTTATAGTTGTAAATTGTTTGTTGTTGTTATTGTTTGATCTATTCTTTTGTTGATATCTTACTGATTGACCGAGAGAAGTGACACCCAAGTTTCAAATCGATTTTATTATTATTTTTAATTAACTTAAGAGCACAAGAAGGCGAAGAAGCATAAGAAACATAAGGGCTCTGATGTAAGTATGGATAGATAGGACTCAATCAGAACACCCCTACAGGATTCTAAAGATCCAAGAAGGGTCCCCCCTTCTTGGGGGATCGAAAGTTGGCAAACAAACGAATAAAACTCTGGAAAAGTAATTTTAAAAGGTCAACATTTCAATTTTTGTTTGCTGTTCTAACGAAAAAGTTCAAAGAATGTTATGTGTTTAGCTGTTTAGGTTGATATGTTGGAGGTTAAGAAATGCACACAAATTTTAAATCGATTTATCTCCGGATCTGTTGTTGTTGTAGCAGCAGGCAGCGAGTCATCAAATTTCTACGGTATGTTCTTCTCTGAGGTCCATGTCCAGGAATAAGGCAACATCTTTTGGTTTATCCCAAAAGTCTCGTACTGTCAATATAGTTGGGTGAGAGAATTCATAGACGAAAAATAAAAATAAAATCCTTTGTTCTTAATTTTTTCTACTCTTCGACTTAGAAACCTCACCTAAGTAAGCGCAACTGCTCTATTAACCAACGTTCATCCATCATATTCTACTTCTCTGAGGTCCATGTCCAGGAATAAGGCAACATCTTTTGGTTTATCCCAAAAGTCTCGCACTGTCAATATAGTTGGGTGAGAGAACTCGTAGACGAAAAATAAAATCCTTTGTTCTTAATTTTTTCTACTCT
This sequence comes from Diaphorina citri, assembly GCF_000475195.1. NCBI lineage: Eukaryota > Metazoa > Arthropoda > Insecta > Hemiptera > Psyllidae > Diaphorina > Diaphorina citri. Next base: position 35,961 of record NW_007379354.1, on the reverse strand, counting down.
TCGACTTAGAAACCTCACCTAAGTAAGCGCAACTGCTCTATTAACTGACGTTCATCCATCATATTCTTTCCTACAGGACTCTGATGAGGGTCCCCCACCCAACACCACTGACCTGGAGGCTAAACTCCGCGAGAGAGCACTACAGTCGCTGCGGAAATCGAAACTCCTGGCTGGAGAGAGCATTGCTGATATCCCCGAGAAGTGAGCATTCAGCAGATGTTGAGCATGGTTAGTATACACCCTTTGAGTGGAAACTGTAGTGTTTTCCTTTCGCAAACTGAGACCATTTCCCCTTTATCTAAAGCTCGTGGCCCCTCTTTTAAAAGATTATAGCGTTTTAGACTGATTAGACTTTTAGCCGCGAGAGAGCACTACAGTCGCTGCGGAAATCGAAACTCCTGGCTGGAGAGAGCATTGCTGATATCCCCGAGAAGTGAGCATTCAGCTGATGTTGAGCATGGTTAGTACCTATACACCCTTTGAGTGAAAACTGTAGTGTTTTCCTTTCGCAAACTGAGACCATTTCCCCTTTATCTAAAGCTCGTGGCCCCTCTTTTAAAAGATTATAGCGGTTTAGACTGATTAGACTTTTAGAAGATTATAAAGGGTCGGTTAGACGTTAGATTATAATTATGTACCTATGCCTATTCCATAGGTATAGTAATATTATTGTGATGTGTAAAAAGAAATTGTAAATAAATGAAATGAAATGAAAATAATAACTAATACGCTAGTAATAACTAATTCGCTAAGTGGGGCTCATGAGGAGGGGCATTACTAATTTCAAAGTGAAGCGTACCTATTAGTTATTATTTTCATTATAACTTTATTAGATTATAATTATGTACCTATGCCTATTCCATAGGTATAGTAATATTATTGTGATGTGTAAAAAGAAATTGTAAATAAATGAAATGAAAATAATAACTAATACGCTAGTAATAACTAATTCGCTAAGTGGGGCTCATGAGGAGAGGCATTACTAATTCCAAAGTGAAGCGTACCTATTAGTTATTATTTTCATTCAATTTCATTATAACTTTATTATGACACCATTTACTGAGAATTGAAAATAATAACTAATACGCTAGTAATAACTAATTCGCTAAGTGGGGCTCATGAGGAGAGGCATTACTAATTCCAAAGTGAAGCGTATCTATTAGTTATTATTTTCATTCAATTTCATTATAACTTTATTGACACCATTTACTGAGAACATTTGTATTAATGATCTGGGAAAAATTTCCTCCTCATTAGCCCCAATAGTCCCAAAAGGTCACGTAAAAGTCTCCGAAAAGGTCGCAAGGTCACTCCACCGAGAAAAGGTCACTGCCTCTCGACGGGTCGTCCCACATTTTTCGATAGCCGCTGCTGCATCGTCGCTTCAGCCCAGGGAGCCACAGGAGCTGCACCGCAAAGAGTCTTCAAGAACGTCGAGGCAAACAGTGTCTTCAGTCGTCGAGACCGTCGCTTACCTGCTGCTTCGGAACGTCGAAGCGTCCGTCGACTGGGAACGTCCGCCAGTAGGTCGTCGACGGCGCCGTCCTGCTGACATATCGCCGTCAACTAGACCTTCAAGCAACTGACGATAAAGCTTCAAACGGCACGTAACCTTCAAGCATCTTGAGCTACCAGACCTTCAATCGCCTCGCCATCTTCATGACCTTCTAACGCCTCCGTAACCTTCAAGCATCACCTTCAAGACCTTCAGTTCCCTCTTCCAGACCTTCAGCCATCTTTAACGCTTCCACTCTTCACACTTTGCTACCAGTGCCGTAGATGAGAAGAAATCTTCTGCCCGCGTATCATCATCAACACGGTCAGTATTTGTCTCTTATTGTCTTTCCTGAAGTAGGGGGGAAAAAATACAAAAATTTGTGCGTAAAATTGGGGAAATTAATCGATCCTTTGAGTCTGGCTAAAAATAAAAATCAGGCTGGTGGGGGACTTTAAGCAGGGAGTATACCAGCCTGAACCCTGAATTTCCCTTGCTAAAGAAATAGCAAAGGTTGAGTGCGAAGGGTATCCACTCGTAAAATTTGTAGCCAAAACCAAATGTCAGTCCAAAGCGATCACCCTAGTTAGGGCTGATTGAAAGGCTGACGAAAAGCGCCGACCCTGTCTGTACACGGGAATAGGCGAAGGAAAATGGAAGGATTTAACAAAAATATAATGCAGTGTCTTCAGTCGTCGAGACCGTCGCTTACCTGCTGCTTCGGAACGTCGAAGCGTCCGTCGACTGGGAACGTCCGCCAGTAGGTCGCCGACGGCGCCGTCCTGCTGACATATCGCCATCAACTAGACCTTCAAGCAACTGACGATAAAGCTTCAAATGGCACGTAACCTTCAAGCATCTTGAGCTACCAGACCTTCAATCGCCTCGCCATCTTCATGACCTTCTAACGCCTCCGTAACCTTCAAGCATCACCTTCAAGACCTTCAGTTCCCTCTTCCAGACCTTCAGCCATCTTTAACGCTTCCACTTTTCACACTTTCTACCGCTTCAAGATCTACTCTCGCCGCTGTTTTGATTTCAGGGTCAGTGAGAGTAACAAGGAGAGCTCCAGTTCCAGCAAGAAAGATTCCAAGAGTTCTGCTTATCATGATGATGATGAAGAGGTGAGTGAGTTCTTATTTTTATAATTGTAAATTGTTTGTTGTTGTTATTGTTTGATCTATTCTTTTGTTGATATCTTACTGATAGACCGAGAGAAGTGACACCCAAGTTTCAAATCGATTTTATCATTATTTTTAATTAACTTAACATCAATATGAACTGCTAAGGATTTCAAATTTCAAGTCTCTAGCTTATACCGTTCCCGAGATATTGTTAAATTACATCGAAAATCGCCAAAAAGTGGTAAAATGCCGCCAACCGTTGCACCGATCTTAACCAAAAGTTTCGTGTCACATTCTCAAATTTGACAGCTACATACCAAATTTCAAGTCTCTAGCTCTTACCGTTCTCGAGATATTTTGTTTACAGACAGACAGACACACACACACGGACCAATGGCTGAATCTTTGGATTTAGGCTCTAGGGACCTTTTTGACACTAAAAACTGACCATCGAAATTTTGACCCGATTACATTACTTTCCTTCCTATAGGATAAGGAAAGTAAAAAGCCAGCAGTACTTGATTGTTCTTCTTGAATTAAACCCTTCCATTTAATATCCTCATTATTATTCATCCTTTTCCCAGACAAAGCACTCAGTCCCCGCGCCGAAAAAGAAGCACCACTCTCGTTCTCGTTCATCTTCGCCACCTCGCTCGAAAAAACCCGAAGTGAAAGCAGCCCCGCCCCCTCCCTCAATGCTATGTCGCAGGTTAGTTATAAAGTTCAAATTTCGCACAATCTAACTACAAATTCACACACAATCACAAAATAGATTAACATAGATGAATATTTTCTCTTTTTGTGATTGTGTGTGAATTTGTAGTTAGATTGTGCGAAATTTGAACTTTATAACTAACCTGCGACATAGCATTGAATGCACCAGTTCCTATCGGATCACTTAAGTTAAGCAACTTTATGAGTGGTTGCTATCCGGACGATCGAGTAGGTACGGGCTGCTGACTTTTGCGGGGGACGCTTACCCTTGGCAGAACAATTCAGCTGTTTGAAATCACAGCGAAAGTGAGTGTGTAAAAGACTTCTGTCTTATCCTGACAGTGTAAATAAGTTACAGTAGCCCAGTTTCAAAAGGAGACAATTTTTTTAACTCTGCGAAAACTGGACATCTCGGAACTGTGATCTTAATATAACTAATTAATGTCAACTTTGCCAGTAATACCATATGTACCAACAGATTCCCTTCGATTTGGGCTTTTTTTCAAGGCCCTTTTTTTCCAAGAGGTTTGACAGAGGGAACTGTAACTGCTATGGTCTTATCGTCCCGAAATCGAAGAGAGAAGGAAGACAGGATAGGAGAAAGCCAGCCGTTCCGGAACATTATCCCATCAGGATAAAATCCGCCTCGGGCGGGAATCGAACCCGCGGCCTAGCGCTTACAAGGTAGACGCACTACCAACTAAGCTAACTAGGCTGGCTCAAGGCCATTAAAATTTCCTGCTTGGTTCAAAAGATGAGTTTTTCGTGTTTTCCCTAAAAGTGTCCACTTTTGGAATTGGACTACTCATGTTATATTCTATTCTGTTCTTTTCTCTCCCTACAGGTCGCCTAGCCCACCCCCCAAAGTAATTATCTCATTAAATTAAACTAAACAGTTTGTAACAGAACCAATAGAAGAGAAAAACTTTTTTTAAAAAACGAGAAAAAAAAAGTTACGTCAGTACACGCGTGATGAAAAAAAATCTCACATTCTGTTGCCGCTTCGAACTTTCCGCCACGTCACGGGCAACTGGAATTGAAAATAGGTCAATGGACTGTGGTCACATCTAGGGAACCATATAATTAACAGCTACCCTAGGTCCCGACAGGTTAGGGCCAATATTGAACAAGTTCTACCGTTTTTGCCGAGCGTGTGAGATTTTTTCCCTATGTGCGTGTACTCACGGGAAGGTTAGGGCCAATATTGAACAAGTTCTACCGTTTTTGCCGAGCGTGTGAGATTTTTTCCCTATGTGCGTGTACTCACGGGTTAACCAGATTTCTTTTTCGATTTCTCGTTTTAGGTGAAGTAGTGGCGAAGAAAAAGAAGAAGGCAAACAGCGATTCGGATGACAGTGAAAAGGAGAAGGAAAAGAAGAAGAAAAAGAAAAAGAAATCCAAGGCAAAGAACGCCAGCAGCTCGGACAGTGAGGTAAGCTTAGAATGTAATGACTAAGGGCTATTTCACATCTAGACTGCAACTTGTACTATACGCCAATTTTCATGTTAAGGGCCTGTTCACAATTAAACTTGAAGTTTAAGTGTGAACAAGTTGCAGTCTAGATGTGAAATCTTGAAGTTTAAGTGTGAATCGAACCCGCGCTTACAAGGCAGACGCACTACCAACTAAGCTAGCGCTTACAAGGTAGACGCACTACCAACTAAGCTAACTAGGCTGGCTTAGCTAGTAATTTAAATGACTGATTTATCAAACTTGTGTAGTGGTCAGCGCGTTGGACTTTGAATCTAGAGGCTGGTGGTTCGAGTTCAAAGTCGTCATAAAATCTATCGAGGTGTATGAAGAGGGAACAACATTTGTGACTAGCTGGCGAGTATTTAATGAACTCCCCATCCGTGGCACAAACTCTGACTTTTACGGATGGGTATACCATTTGTTGAATATTTATTCAATAGAGAGATTTGTACTGAACTCTAATAAATGGAAACTTCATAAAAAAAGTGTGCTTAACGCAGTTTTTATTATTACTAATTTTCCCATTATTTTCTCCTTTTCCGCACAGACAAGTGACTCTGGACCGAAGAAAAAAAAGAAGGACAAGAAGCATAAGAAACACAAAAAGCACAAGAATTGACTATACCTATTATCTCTTTGAAATTACCAACACAACAATTTTGCCTTGTTATTTCAACTCGTCTTGATTTTTTGTGTACTTTTTTTAAACGAAGAAGTGAGGTTCAAGTTTTAACTTGACGATATTGCAACGAGTTTGTTTGTTTCAATTCTCGAATGGTTTGTCGGATTTGTATGAAATTTGGCAAACAAGTTGCCTTAAGATTAACTATTAGGTAATTTTTCTAACTTTGAAAACATAGAAAACACTTAAGTAATGGACATTTGCTAATTTTAAACGATAGGCGTATGGGGGCCCCGATAGAGGTTTTTTTATTTTTAGTTCTCTGAACCATAAGTTTTCCTCGTTATTAGTTAGCGCCTCCATTTAAAAGCTGTTTAAGCACCGATATTTTTATTGTTACACCAAAATATGAGTATTGTTTACCACCAATAAACATTAGCACTAGCACCTACATACCTACTTTAGTTCTACTAGCGCGAGGGAGATGACGTCTTTTTTAAAAAAGCTACAGTCCTGTAATAATTTATCCTCTAGAAGCACAAGAAGGCGAAGAAGCATAAGAAACATAAGGGCTCTGATGTAAGTATGGGTAGATAGGACTCAATCAGAACACCCCTACAGGACTCTAAAGATCCAAGAAGGGGGGAGGGGGATCGAAAGTTGGCAAACGAACGAATTTTAAAAGGTCTGGAAAAGTAATTTTAAAAGGTCGACAGTTCAATTTTTGTTTGCTGTTCTAACGAAAAAGTTCAAAGAATGTTATGTGTTTATCTGTTTAGGTTGATATGTTGAATTTTTAGTTCTCTGAACCATAAGTTTTCCTCATTATTAGTTAGCGCCTCCATTTAAAAGCTGTTTAAGCACCGATATTTATTGTTACGCCAAAACATGAGTATTGTTTACCACCAATAAACATTAGTATTAGCACCTACATACCTACTTTATTTCTACTAGCGCGAGGGAGATGACGTCTTTTTGAAAAAGCTACAGTCCTGTAATAATTTATCCTCAAGAGGCTGTATGCACCCCGAAACAGCAGCACGTGATGGTCACCCGTTCACATACCAGCAACGTACAACGTTGCGTAACTTCAGTGGTACGTTAACATCATCTATTTTTAGTTCTCTGAACCATAAGTTTTCCTCATTATTAGTTAGCGCCTCCATTTAAAAGCTGTTTAAGCACCGATATTTATTGTTACACCAAAATATGAGTATTGTTTACCACCAATAAACATTAGCACTAGCACCTACATACCTACTTTAATTCTACTAACGCGAAGGAGATGACGTCTTTTTTAAAAAGCTACAGTCTTGTAATAGTTTATCCTGGCTGTATGCACCCCGAAACAGCAGCACGTGATGGTCACCCGTTCAGATACCAGCCACGTACAACGTTGCTTAACTTCAGTGGTACGTTAACATCATCCCAATCTACGATTGCACATCAACCGGTTGTTTACATGATCTCAATCGATAATACCACAGTGCCGATCTCTCACACATGATATCGTTTACATGATATCGATCTATCTACGATTGCACATCAACCGGTTGTTTACATGATCTCAATCGATAATACCACAGTGCCGATCTCTCACACATATGATAACGTTTACGTGATCTCGATCTGCGATTGCACATCAACCGGTTGTTTACATGATCTCAATCGATAATACCACAGTGCCGATCTCTCACACATATGATAACGTTTACATGATCTCGATCCGCGATTGCACATCAACCGGTTTTTCATGTTTACGTAACCGCGATCGGTTGTTTACATGATCTCAATGGGTATCTCATCGTTGTGAAAGAACGTGATGGAGAAAACGAATATGGAAAAGATGGCCGTGATGCTCGAAAGTGCCGCAGTGGCGGTGAAGGAGAACAGATGTGAATGCTGGAACCGCCAGTACCAGGCGGAACAGAGGATGATGCTGATGAGGACGTAGAATATGCCGCCCAGGTCCCCCCACTCGTCGCCGCCACTGGTGCGATCTGACGCGCCTACGCCACCGGTGTTAGAGCCTGAGAAATCAAAGATGAATTTTAGTATTACTTACTTACTGCCGGGTTCTGACAAGCCGCGGGGCCCAACACCTTCATGAACCAACTGTTTTATTTTGGGGTTCGAACAAAGAGATAGTTTCATTGCCGTTTTTATTTCGTAGCAAGGGAAACAACAGCTCTATTAGGCTATTCGGGTCACCGTTAGCTCAGTCGTAACGCGTTAGCTTGCCATGCGTGTTTCTTATTTCACTTCCCCTTCTGGCGTTATCTCGTTGAGTGAACGCCGCGTCCTAAATTCCGGAAGCGACTCTCGATTAGCATTCAGTTCTGCCATATTTGTTTTGTTTGGTATCCACAATTTTTACCCCCACTCTTCACGCCAAGTGAACGTCGAGTTGACGCCGCGTTCGGCGTTGGAATGAAAAACACAGCTTCATATTCTTCATAATCAAACCCTAGACTAGACCAGGGCTGGCAGGGCTGCCCAACCGGTCGTCACGCGACCAGCACACACAGCAGTGTTTGAACTTGGCCATATCATCTTACACACCCGATTACTCTAAACTTGTGGACCAAATATAGTCAAGTCTCTCATTAGGCAAGTCGATCGCAAGACTGTATTGAAAATTTAAGTCGATCTTCCTCTGAAAAGGTTGGACAACCCAGACCTTCTGCATGGATGGCAAGCGCGTTACCACCGGGCTTGTTACCTTCCACTCAAGAGTCTATTATTATTACTTACTTGGTCATCTTAGTTAGCTTTGAGGGACTGTCTGGCTAGGGGATGTTAAACAGGGAGTACACCATCTTAGTCTAGCTGGGGGACTTTAAACTGGGAGTAGACCAGCTTAGTCTGGCTGGGGGACTTTAAACTGGGAGTAGACCAGCTTAGTCTGGCTGGGGGACTTTCTGTGGAACAAATAATTTATTCAATGAATGACAGGTTTGCTGAACACAATATAAATATTCATGGAATATAGATGGAAAAACATACTTACTGTTACTGGCAACTGCATTCCCAAGAAGGGTCACCGTTAGCTCAGTCGTAACGCGTTAGCTTGCCATGCGTGTTTCTTATTTCACTTCCCCTTCTGGCGTTATCTCGTTGAGTGAACGCCGCGTCCTAAATTCCGGAAGCGACTCTCGATTAGCATTCAGTTCTGCCATATTTGTTTTGTTTGGTATCCACAATTTTTACCCCCACTCTTCACGCCAAGTGAACGTCGAGTTGACGCCGCGTTCGGCGTTGGAATGAAAAACACAGATTCATATTCTTCATAATCAAACCCTAGACTAGACCAGGGCTGCCCAACCGGTCGTCACGCGACCAGCACACACAGCAGTGTTTGAACTTGGCCATATCATCTTACACACCCGATTACTTTTTTAGTATTACTTACTTACTACCGGGTTCTGACAAGCCGCGAGGGCCCAAGACCTTCATGAACCAGCTGTTTTATTTTGGGGTTCGAACAAAGAGATAGTTTGTTTCATCGCCGTTTTTATTTCGTAGCAAGGGAAACAACAGCTCTATTAGGCTATTAGGGTCACCGTTAGCTCAGTCGTAACGCGCTAGCTTGCCATGCGTGTTTCTTATTTCACTTCCCCTTCTGGCGTTATCTCGTTGAGAGAACGCCGCGTCCTAAATTCCGGAAGCAACTCTCGATTAGCATTCAGTTCTGCCATATTTGTTTTGTTTGGTATGGTATCCACTTTTTCCTCTTCTCTAATTTTTATTTATAATCTGGTTAAAACCAGTTCTGCCATATTTGTTTTGTTTGGTATCCACAATTTTTACCCCCACTCTTCACGCCAAGTGAACGTCGAGTTGACGCCGCGTTCGGCGTTGGAATGAAAAACGCAGATTCATATTCTTCATAATCAAACCCTAGACTAGACCAGGGCTGCCCAACCGGTCGTCACGCGACCAGCACACACAGCAGTGTTTGAACTTGGCCATATCATCTTACACACCCGATTACTCCAAACTTGTGGACCAAATTCAGAGTCAAGTCTCTCATTAGGCAAGTCGATCGCAAGACTGTATTGAAAATTCAAGTCGGTCCTTCTCTGAAAAGGTTGGACAACCCAGACCTTCTGCATGGATGGCAAGCGCGATACCACTGGGCTAACCGAACCTCCTTGTGTGATACCCACTCGGGCACGGAGGTTCTCGGAGTAACTTCCCGAGATCAATAGGTTGTTGATTAAGGAGCGCGGTAGCGCTCCGCCCCGCCAATTCAAGAAAGTTTGACCGCGCTACTAGAGATATACGCGACAGGGAAAGTAGCCGTTTTCAGGTAGTTGTAGAGGAATACTAGTGTATGGTTATACTTTGACTCACCATTATTTACAGTCTCGCCACTCGTATAATGATGATGGGCGTGTTGTCGTCTCGTGTTGGCTTCGGCCGGGTTCGGGTTGTTCCGCCGAGGATGCACGAGGCAATGTATAACACAGTTGTTGAACAGACCACACGCCCCCAGAGTGGAGTTGTCCTGGCCCAGTATGTGCCCGTTGTAGATCAGCCGCACCACCTTGTTTGAACTGAGCTCGGTGCGAAAGTGACGTCTAGGGGAGAGAAATAAGGGAATGAGACTGAATTTACTGTTCAGCGGGGGAAAAAAAGATGTATTTACACAGACTTCACTCAGTAAAAAAGATGCTAAAGGCTTGAACTACAATCAGAGTTGAACTGTACAAATCAAATGTGGACATTCGTATAAGCTTAAACTTGTTTGAACTGAGCTCGGTGCGAAAGTGACGTCTAGGGGAGAGAAATAAGGGAATGAGACTGAATTTACTGTTCAGCGGGGGAAAAAAGATGTATTTACACAGACTTCACCCAGTAAAAAAGATGCTAAAGGCTTGAACTACAATCAGAGTTGGACTGTACAAATCAAACGTGGACATTCGTATAAGCTTAACCTAGCCTTTAGGGCTGTTTGTTTGGAGAAGGCCAGCCGTTCCGAGCACGAATCTTATCTGTTTAGGATAAAGTGTGCCCCGAGCGGGAATCGAACCTAAGACAGGCGCGCTACCCTCCAAGCTAACTAGGCTGGCTTAGAAAGGAAGATTCGTAGAAGCCTAACCCATCATTTAGGACTGTTTGCCTCTGAGGCCGGATTTAAACTTACTTTGTCTCGTGTTGGCTTCGGCCGGGTTCGGGTTGTTCCGCCGAGGATGCACGAGGCAATGTATAACACAGTTGTTGAACAGACCACACGCGGCCAGGGTGGAGTTGTCCTGGCCTAGTATGTGCCCGTTGTAGATCAGCCGCACCACCTTGTTTGAACTGAGCTCGGTGCGAAAGTGACGTCTAGGGGAGGAAAATAAGGGAATGAGACTGAATTTACTGTTCAGCGGGGGGAAAAAGATGTATTTACACAGACTTCACCCAGTAAAAAAGATGCTAAAGGCTTGAACTACAATCAGAGTTAAACTGTACAAATCAAATGTGGACATTCGTATAAGCTTAACCTAGCCTTTAGGGCTGTTTGTTTGGAGAAGGCCAGCCGTTCCGAGCACGAACCTTATCTGTTTAGGATAAAGTTTGCCCCGAGCGGGAATCGAACCTGAGACAGGCGCGCTACCCTCCAAGCTAACTAGGCCGGCTTAGAAAGGAAGATTCGTAGAAGCCTAACCCATCATTTAGGACTGTTTGCCTCTGAGGCCGGATTTAAACTTACTTTGTGGCCCCGAGCCTCAGTGGCCTTTTTGTGTATCAAACGAAGTTTAGAAAGAATCTTCACTTTTTAAAATCTCCTAGTAACTCGTTCAATTTTCCATCTACAACTCGTTCTTCAGACTGTTTGCCTCTGAGGCCGGATTTAAACTTACTTTGTGGCCCCGAGCCTCAGTGGCCTTTTTGTGTATCAAACGAAGTTTAGAAAGGATCTTCACTTACTTTTTAAAATCTCCTAGTAACTCGTTCAATTTTCCATCTACAACTCGTTCTTCGTCGTTCAAATATTTGAGTCGAATTCTAATATCATTATCACCAGATTCAGTGGCGGAGCTTTCGCATGGTACTCCAGTGTCAATATTACTTGACATTAACGCTCGAAAACCTTACCCCACTTACTTTTTAAAATCTCCTAACAACTCATTCAGTTTTCCATCGACAATTCGTTCTTCGTCGTTCAAATATTTGAGTCGAATTCTAATATCATTATCACCAGATTCAGTGGCGGAGCTTTCGCATGGTGCTCCAGTGTCAATATTACTTAACATTAACGCTCCCCACTTACTTTTTAAAATCTCCTAACAACTCATTCAGTTTTCCATCGACAATTCGTTCTTCGTCGTTCAAATATTTGAGTCGAATTCTAATATCATTATCAGCAGATTCAGTGGCGGAGCTTTCACTTGGTGCTCCAGTGTCGACTGTCGGGGAGGGCTCTCGGGACGGGGACGGAACTGGAGGGTGCTGTAGGCTGGGGTTTACATAGTCACCTGGAAATACAAACAAGGAGGTAGGTACTTCAGTGTCAATATTACTTGACATTAACGCTCGAAAACCTTACCCCACTTACTTTTTAAAATCTCCTAACAACTCATTCAGTTTTCCATCTACAACTCGTTCTTCATCATTCAAATATTTGAGTCGAATTCTAATATCATTATCACCAGATTCAGTGGCGGAGCTTTCGCATGGTACTCCGGTGTCAATATTACTTGACATTAACGCTCCCCACTTACTTTTTGAAATCTCCTAATAACTCATTCAGTTTTCCATCGACAATTCGTTCTTCGTCGTTCAAATATTTGAGTCGAATTCTAATATCATTATCACCAGATTCAGTGGCGGAGCTTTCGCCTGGTGCTCCAGTGTCGACTGTCGGGGAGGACTCTCGGGACGGGGACGGAACTGGAGGGTGCTGTAGGCTGGGGTTTACATAGTCACCTGGAAATACAAACAAGGAGGTAGGTACTTACTTGGTCATCTTAGTTAGCTTTGAGGGACTATCTGGCTAGGGGATGTTAAACAGGGAGTACACCAGCTTAGTCTAGCTGGGGGACTTTACACTGGGAGTAGACCAGCTTAGTCTGGCTGGGGGACTTTAAACTGGGAGTAGACCAGCTTAGTCTGGCTAGGGGATGTTAAACAGGGAGTACACCAGCTTAGTCTGACTGGGGGACGTTAAACTGGGAGTAGACCAGCTTAGTCTGACTGGGGGACGATAAACAGGGAGTAGACCAGCTTAGTCTGGCTGGGGGACTTTAAACTGGGAGTAGACCAGCTTAGTCTGGCTGGGGGACTTTAAACAGGTAGTAGACCAGCTTAGTCTGGCTGGGGGACTTTAAACTGGGAGTAGACCAACTTAGTCTGGCTGGGGGACGTTAAACTGGGAGTAGACCAGCTTAGTCTGGCTGGGGGACGTTAAACTGGGAGTAGACCAGCTTAGTCTGGCTGGGGGACTTTAAACAGGTAGTAGACCAGCTTAGTCTGGCTGGGGGACTTTAAACAGGGTTGCTAAAGAAATAGCAAAGGTTGAGTGCAAAGGGCATCCACTCGTAAAATTTGTAGCCAAAACCAAATGTCAGCCGAAAGCCTAGTCAGGGCTAATTGAGAGGCTGACAGGGAGTAGACCAGCTTAGTCTGGCTGGGGGACTTTAAACAGGGTTGCTAAAGAAATAGCAAAGGTTGAGTGCAAAGGGCATCCACTCATAAAATTTGTAGCCAAAACCAAATGTCAGCCGAAAGCCTAGTCAGGGCTAATTGAGAGGCTGACAAAAAAACGCCAACCCCGTCTGTACGTACACTGGAAAAGGCAAAGAAAAAGAAGAACTCTACCTACTGTGGGTGGCATTTGGCAATGTGTAGGTTGTTTTACAATGCCTCCTCTTATAACTTGTTTTACAGAGTATTAACGTAAGTACTATAGGAGGATAGATTGATTTGAAACTCACCAACTAGCAGAGGTCTCTCACTCTGGAGGGATGGAGAAGGAGGTGGTTCATTATCAGGGGAGGAGTGAGTACTGACTTCTGTAGCAGGGGTTGCTTCACTACCAGGTGCATCTTCTGAATCGGAATCTGTAAAATAACAAATACCATGGCTGTTAAAAGCTTTTTTTTCTAAGAAATCCAATAGATGGAACTGTACGAACATTATTAATTTGTCTAGGATAAAGATTGCCCCTGGTGGGAATCAAACTGTCACCTAGGCAGGCATGCTACCTTCCAAGCTAACTAAGCTGACTGAAATAACTTACAAAAGGTGCAAAACAAAATGCAAGGACTTTTTTTCACCAAATCTTTTCCTTTGCTTTTTCTTGGGTTCAGACAGGGTGATTGCTTTGGGTTTTACCAAAATTTTATGAGTGGATGCCTTTCACACTCAACCTTTGGTATTTTTCAGGGGAAATTTCAGGCTGGTATCCTGTTACGTTACCTTCCACTCAAGAGTCTATTATTATTACTTACTTGGTCATCTTAGTTAGCTTTGAGGGACTGTCTGGCTAGGGGATGTTAAACTGGGAGTAGACCAGCTTAGTCTGGCTGGGGGACGTTAAACTGGGAGTAGACCAGCTTAGTCTGACTGGGGGACGTTAAACAGGGAGTAGACCAGCTTAGTCTGGCTGGGGGACGTTAAACTGGGAATAGACCAGCTTAGTCTCTTAGTCTGGCTTTAAACAGGGTTGCTAAAGAAATAGCAAAGGTTGAGTGCAAAGGGCATCCACTTGTAAAATTTATAACCAAAACCAAATGTCAGCCCAAAGCCTAATCAGGGCTAATTGAGAGGCTGACAAAAAATGCCGACCCTGTCTGTACGTACACTGGAAAAGGCAAAGAAAAAGAAGAACTCTACCTACTGTGGGTGGCATTTGGCAATGTGTAGATTGTTTTACAATGCCTCCTCTTATAACTTGTTTTACAGAGTATTTACTGAAGTACTACTATAGGAGGATAGATTGAAACTCACCAACTAGCAGAGGTCTCTCACTCTGGAGGGATGGAGAAGGAGGTGGTTCATTATCAGGGCAGGAGTGAGTACTGAGTCCTGTAGCAGGGGTTGCTTCACTACCAGGTGCATCTTCTGAATCAGAATCTGTAAAATAACAAATACCATGGCTGTTAAAAGCTTTTTTTTTTCTAAGAAATCTAATAGATGGAACTGTACGAACATTATTAATTTGTCTAGGATAAAGTTTGCCCCTGGTGGGAATCAAACTGTCACCTAGGCAGGCATGCTACCTTCCAATCTAACTAAGCTGGCTGAAATAACTTACAAAAGGTGCAAAACAAAATACAAGGACTTTTTTTCACCAAGTCTTTTCCTTTGCTTTTTTTTTGGGTTCAGACAGGGTGATTGCTTTGGAAGCTAACTAAGCTGGCTGAAATAACTTACAAAAGGTGCAAAACAAAATACAAGGACTTTTTTTCACCAAGTCTTTTCCTTTGCTTTTTCTTGGGTTCAGACAGGGTGATTGCTTTGGGTTTTACCAAAATTTTATGAGTGGATGCCTTTCACACTCAACCTTTGGTATTTTTTAGGGGAAATTTCAGGCTGGTATCCTCTTACTTTTTAATCCCCTAGCCAGACTAAGAAAGTCTACTTTTTTCTTCGCTAAAAAATAGAAATATCTTACCCTCATTAGACAAAGTTGTATGTACATTTCTCGACACTTTACCAAAATTTTATGAGTGGATGCCTTTCACACTCAACCTTTGGTATTTTTTAGGGGAAATTTCAGGCTGGTATCCTCTTACTTTTTTAATCCCCTAGCCAGACTAAGAAAGTCTACTCTACTTTTTTCTTTGCTAAAAAATAGAAATATCTTACCCTCATTAGACAAAGTTGTATGTACATTTCTCGACACCGGTATCCCTCCTAACGGTTCTGTTTGATTATGATCATGCACACCCTGGTGGTTATTATTGGAGCGTAGATTTCTTTCCACTATCACTATGGTGCGATATAGAGCAACATCACGAATATGTGTGGACCACCATGCAAGTACTGCTAGACAAATGACTCCGATGCCTATAGCAATGTGTATGATCTCATCTCCTATTCCCTCAATGATGGTCATGTTGAACGGGTGATGATTCTGTGGAACAAATAATTTATTCAATGAATGACAGGTTTGCTGAACACAATATAAATATTCATGGAATATAGATGGAAAAACATACTGTTACTGGCAACTGCATTCCCAAGATTAACTTTGCAAATTGCATAATGAACTAAATTTTAGTTAGCAAGTTCCATGGACAATTGGGTGTCACACTAGGCTTGCATGACAAAGGTCAGTCTTGCATTCTCAGTGGGATCAAAGTTATTTTGGTTGTGTGCTTGGAGTTCAAGCTTCAACCTTGTAACAGTAGGTATTACCATAATAAAAATATTGACAATAAATGGGAAATACCTAATAGCAAAAGGAGGCACTTAGGAATACTGTTACTCAATGAAGTTGTGAATAGGCTCTCTGCTTCTTGCTTCACAAATAATAAATCATGATTTTACTGATATTGCAAGATGTTCAGGACCTCTTGAGGGTGTAGTAACTCACCTATTATATTCAACCTTGAAATAAGTACCTATTTTATTGTCCAGCAACAAATATGACCCAACTAACTTTGCAAATTGCATAATGAACTAAATTTTAGTTAGCAAGTTCCATGGACAATTGGGTATCACACTAGGCTTGCATGACAGAGGTCCCTAGTCTTGCATTCTCAGTGGGATCAAAGTTATTTTGGTTCTGTGCTTGGAGTTCAAGCTTCAACCTTGTAACAGTAGGTATTACAATAGTAAAAACATTGATAATAAATGGGAAATAATAGAAAAGGAGGCACTTAGGAATACTGTAACCCAATGAAGTTGTGAACAGGCTCTCTGCTTCACAAATAATAAATCATGATTTTATTGTTATTCCAAGATGTTTAGGACCTCTTGGGGGTGTCGTAACTCATCTATTATATTCAACCTCGAAATAAGTACCTATTTTATTGTCCAGCAACAAAGATGACCCAACATTCACAGCAACTAGAATTCAATGGGTACTTCACTTTTGGTAGTGTGAGGAAGTTACACACTATTTTACTTACCTACCTAAAGACTTGGCTCTCAACAGAAAGCTGTAAAACTGGTCAAACCAAAGCTCATATTGAGCAAATTAGCAAATGATAAAACTGGTGCACTTTCAGCCCACCTTATCAGCCAAGGTTACAAAGTAAAAGATTCCTTATCACTAAAAGCTTTTGCTGCTTGCAGATACTGGCTGAGTCGCTGAGTTTTGTGTCTTATCACAAAATTGGAAACTTGGTAGTTGGGAGAGCTTTTTTTTTCTTTATTTGAAAACTTTTGTTTTTAAAACACTTTTTTATCAGCACGGAGGTCGACGGATGGTAGATTCAGGTGTAACCAAATTTTTGTGGAGCACAAAATTGATTTTTTTTTTTTTTTTTTATCGGGCTTGAAAATAATTAATTTGAATTAAAATGGGTATTTTTGGATCATTTAACTGTTTCAATCCAATTTTAAAGCACCTCAAATTAAAAAATCTTTTCCTAAGAAGGAATAGATAATACATAAATAAATGATTACCTAGGTACACCTACCTTTTTTGAAAAGCAATTTAACGCGCATTTTTAACGCGCTTGTGTATGCTCCACTTTTATTTTGTCATTGTATTTATCCATGGTGAGTTTACCTCCGTGAATTTTTCATTTTTATCACCCGCGAAATTTGAATTTTATCAGTTTTCATTTTTTCAAAAAAGTAGTTATACAAAATTAGTATTTTTTGTTTTAATCAAAATTTCAAGATTTTCAAGTTTCAAGTATTCAAGTAAAAGTAAGTTCTCCTTCTACTTTCTATCCCCTTTTTGCTATAGAAAAATCCGAGCTCAAGTGAGGATCTTCCAAGTTGAGTGGTAAGTACCTGTCAAAATCAAGCCTTGGATGTAAGAGTGTGTGCTAACTGGGAAGTACTTTTCATAGCCCCCTCAAGTCCCCAGTGTTCAAACTCTATTTTTAATTTTAATAATGCCACATTGATGTGAAGTGGCATTCAGTTCCACCATACATTCAGTTCAACTAACCTCAGTCGTGTAGTGGTTAGTGCGGTGGACTTCAGATCTGGAGATTGGTGGTTCAAGTCCAAGTCAAGTCATAAAATTTAGCTTACCGTAGTGCATTAAGCAGGAATTCTCATTACCTACAGAACTGTGTAAAATGTCATCTTTGGGCGCCCAGCGCCTAAAGAACAAAGAACTAACTCTCGCATGTATGTACCTAGGATAGGGAGTGACCTGACTCATTAACTGAAAAGAGCATTTGTTGCTTATAACTTGCTCATTCTTTACTCATAAAATGGGATTAAAATGGAAATTTTGGCGCTTCGCTCATTTGTACCAACATGAAACTCCAGGTAGGAACACGTAACGTGAAGTCATTGGGCGTCCGAAGGATGTTGTTCAAAGTTTTCCCATAATATTGCTGGTAACTTTGTTCAGGACAGCCACACTACTAATACTACTATCACGTTACATGACGTAACGTGATAGTAGATACGTGACGTGATGGTAGAGTGTTTCTACCTTCAAACTCGCCGGACGGCCTAGCGGCTGAGGGAACTTAATCGTAGCTTTCACTCTCTTGTTGAACCAGCTTGAACCGTCGCGGACTCTTCAGTCCCGCAGGTCCACACCGTGTGGGGTCCACGTTGTTAAAGATGCGACCCTTCTTCTGCAGATACTTCTTGATGTATTTGGCCACCAGGGCCTGAGGCCGTTGCTGCCACTCTTCCAGGACCTCCTTAGGGAAGTGGATCTGCGAGGGAATTTCAAACCAGGTAAGTTAGTGTGTTTCTTTTTTCTGTTCTTTTAAGGTCAGCCAGGATTCTCTGTAATATGGTATACTTCCACGACAGTCAAAGTACCACTTTGTAGCACTTTGATTGTAGCATCCACTATCATTATTTGTAGCAGCTCATTCTTTACTCATAAAATGGGATTAAAATGGAAATTTTGGCGCTTCGCTCATTTGTACCAACATGAAACTCCAGGTAGGAACACACTATCGTATAGCAGATACAAAAAGACATCTTTTCTTTATTCTGCTATCGCCATTCGGCGAAAGCTAAAGCCGCTACAACAACAACAACAACAAGTAAGCACGCCTGTATATGTTCTACTTACACTGACAGACCATAATATTGCTGGTAACTTTGTTCAGGACAGCCACACTACTAATACTACTATCACGTTACATGACGTAACGTGATAGTAGATACGTGTATTGCTGGTAACTTTGTTCAGGACAGCCACACTACTAATACTACTATCACGTTACATGACGTAACGTGATAGTAGATACGTGACGTGACGTGATGGTAGAGTGTTTCTACCTTCAAACTCGCCGGACGGCCTAGCGGCTGAGGGAACTTAATCGTAACTCTCACTCTCTTGCTGAACCAGCTTGAACCGTCGCGGACTCTTCAGTCCCGCAGGTCCACACCGTGTGGGGTCCACGTTGTTAAAGATGCGACCCTTTTTCTGCAGATACTTCTTGATGTATTTGGCCACCAGGGCCTGAGGCCGTTGCTGCCACTCTTCCAGGACCTCCTTGGGGAAGTGGATCTGCGGGGGAATTTCAAACCAGGTAAGTTAGTGTGTTTCTTTTTTCTGTTCTTTTAAGGTCAGTCACTCACTATCAGGTAGACCTGACAGGTACGGCTGAAAAGGTCCGTCTGTCAGGTGTAGGTACCTATCTGATACCTGATAGTGAGTGGCTGGCGAAAGAGATTTGATAGAAGGAAATGCAGGCAGATTTTATCCTAAACAAATTAGGTTTAATCTCGGTACGGCTGGCTTACCTAAATGTAACTGCTAAAAATCGCCCCGAAAGCGAAGAAAGAGGGAAAACTGGATAGGAGGAAGTCAGACTCTCCGAGAACGAAGCTTATCTGATAAAGTTCGGCCCGGGTAGTAATCGAACCCAAGACTTAGCGCTTATAAGACAGGCGCTCTGCTTTCCAAGCAAACAAGGCTGTCCGGAGGTTTCTTGTGTTTACAATAACGGTGGACAAATTTCCAAAATAAAGTCCGGTCCGGGCGGGAATTGAACGATGGTGAGTTTACCTCCGTGAATTTTTCATTTTTATCACCCGCGAAATTTGAATTTTATCAGTTTTCATTTTTTCAAAAAAGTAGTTATACAAAATTAGTATTTTTTGTTTTAATCAAAATTTCAAGATTTTCAAGTTTCAAGTATTCAAGTAAAAGTAAGTTCTCCTTCTACTTTCTATCCCCTTTTTGCTATAGAAAAATCCGAGCTCAAGTGAGGATCTTCCAAGTTGAGTGGTAAGTACCTGTCAAAATCAAGCCCTTGTGTGCTAACTGGGAAGTACTTTTCATAGCCCCCTCAAGACCCCAGTGTTCAAACTCTATTTTTAATTTTAATGCCACATTGATGTGAACCCAATGCCCACATTGTAAAAGCTGCATTGTGTCCTAAATTCCAGAAGTGACACTCAAGTGGCATTCAGTTCCACCATACATTCAGTTCAACCAACCTCAGTCGTGTACCTAGTGGTTAGTGCGGTGGACTTCAGATCTGAAGATTGGTGGTTCAAGTCCAAGTCAAGTCATAAAATTTAGCGTACCATAGTGCATTAAGCAGGGAACAACATTTGTGACAAGCATTTATGCTTAAGACAATTAACCTCCACCACCATTGGTGGAGGTTAATTTTTACCCCAGCTCCTGACTTCAACACCAGGACAGAACACCAAGTCAATGAAAAACAGAGCTTGAGTACGCAACAAGGTAGTGTTTAGGACAAGAGTTCCAATTGGAGGGTGTTCTGGGCTTTATGGTAATGTTGACTTGTTTATTCCTTACTCAAGGGATTAAGCAGGGAACAACATTTGTGACAAGCATTTATGCTTAACACAATTATGCTTAACACCATTGGTGGAGGTTAATTTTTACCCCAGATCCTGACTTCCAACACCAGGACAGAACACCAAGTGAATGAAAAACAGAGCTTGAGTACGCAAGAAGGTAGTGTTTAGGACAAGAGTTCCAATTGGAGGGTGTTCTGGGCTTTACCACATGGTAATGTTGACTTGTTTATTCCTTACTCAAGGGGGGTGTTAAAGAACAAATAAATATGCAAAAAATTCCAGATTTCAGAGGCCTTTTGCTGAGTATTTTTTATTTTTAAATTTAACCACTAAAATGCTAAAGTACTATGAATGCACTAAACAACATACCTACAGATCATATAAGTAGGTAAAAAATATCCTTATTACAAATACAAACAAAACAGTAAAAATATGAATAACTTCAATTTAAATAAAACAATAACAATTGAAAAATAATAGAAAGTAATTGTATTATAGAAGGAATTCATAAAAACGAGTTTGATTTTAATATTATTACACCTACTGGGATATAGTATAGTGCTTTATTTAGATTTTAGACTGTCCAATCAGGACAAGTAGTCCCTTTACCTGGGATATTATCCTATAATAAGTTGAACAGTGCACAGATTACTGCTGTTGTTATTACTTTTTATGTTTATCATAATAAGATGCAAAAATCAACAAATAAAACAGAAATTTCATTCTAAAATAACAAAATGAATGAGCATAACATGTATAAATAATACTTAATAAATAATTATTTAAAACAAAATAATCCACAGGTCTTTTATTTAAATGAAAAGCTTTTTTTTTTTTTACTTTTAGAGATACCTACTTAGATATAAAGAGAAAGAATATTGTAAAACCTTTAATATCAAAAGACTTTTGGATCAGATCATTTTGAAGAAGCAATACATTTTAGCACTAAAAACATTTATTGCTATAGAAAAAATATAGCAGTTATCATATTTGTACCTACTGAACTAGAAAAGAGTTGAAAAATATTAGGAATAAGGAATAACTATAATACATTTTAGCACTAAAAACATTTATTGCTATAGAAAAAATATAGCAGTTATCATATTTGTACCTACTGAACTAGAAAAGAGTTGAGAAATATTAGGAATAAGGAATAACTACTACAATGAAATCTCATCTGATAATGAGATGATAGTAAAATACATTATTATATAGATATTTAATTAAATAGAATCATCATGGCACAACCATAAAATTCTCGATAGGCAAATACCTACTAGATTGTGTAGGTATTACCTGGGTACCTATGCAGATGCTTTGGTACATACATAGGTACCTGTTAATTTCTATGATTAAAAAAAAAAAATAGCAATGGAATACAAATTTTGTAATACATATTGTACAAAAGCTATTAAAACACTACAAAGCATTGTGCTGAGCCCAATCTCCAATTTCAATTATGGAAGACCTCAGTCAAACAATGTTCAATCCACACCAAACCAATGAAGGAACAATACCTATAGGTACTTCAACCCATATTTATGAACAAAATTCTGGCTCTCAAGTCGCACGGAAGCATCAATTCCAAACATCTGATTGGCCAAAATTGTCTTCAATCTGAGTTAATGAAGATTGAGCCCCGATTATGAGTATGAGTAAATTAATCCAACTACTAATGACCAGGATCACAAGCAGAGTTAAAACTCACATCAGTTTAACTTGTAACTCTTGAGCAATGTGATTGGTTGATTTTGAACTTTTTAGCCAATCAGATTGCTTCTAAGAGTTAAACTCAGTTTGAACTTTGACCGTTTCCCCGGCCATTATAAACAGGACTGAAGCTTTTAGTGCATACGAGGGGTCTAGTGTGATTCACTCTGATATGTATGTTTTGACTGTTTATTTTTATATTAGCCAATCAGATTGCTTCTAAGAGTTAAACTCAGTTTAAACTTTGACCGTTTCCCCGGCCATTATAAACAGGACTGAAGCTTTTAGTGCATACGAGGGGTCTAGTGTGAGTCACTCTGATATGTATGTTTTGACTGTTTATCCAACTACTAATGACCAGGATCACAAGCAGAGTTAAAACTCACATCAGTTTAACTTGTAACTCTCAAGCAATGTGATTGGTTGATTTCGAACTTTTTAGCCAATCAGATTGCTTCTAAGAGTTAAACTCAGTTTAAACTTTGACCGTTTCCCCGGCCATTATAAACAGGACTGAAGCTTTTAGGGCATACGAGGGGTCTAGTGTGATTCACTCTGATATGTATGTTTTGACTGTTTTTTTTTTTTTATGGAGGTCCTTTAATAGGGGGAATAAAATTTTGAGCAATATTTGACCAAATTTGCCTGAGGGGATAAAAGTCCTATAAAATTTGGAAGATTGATATAAGTAAAGTCGATAGAAAAAGAGATTTGAATTTGACTACTTATTAAAAAAAATGTCCCTATTTGGAAGATATTTCGTATTTCAAGTCCCAGCAAGAAGAAGGAGAAGAATGGATACAGACAACAGAAGATAAACCGAGGTGGAGGAGGCAAGTATGAGATAAGTCATGGACATCTTGATCAGATCATCAGGTGTCTGATTCTTCATCCCTTGTGTCGGTTTACTTTTGTTTAGGACTATTGTACTGCTAAGTTTCAGTAAGCACGCGTCTGGCTAGGGGACGTTAAATCATGAATACGAAAGTACACAGGTAAACGTAGGAATAGGACTATTAGGAATGAAGGTCTTGACATTTGAAATGAATGATAGCCTTAAGTAAGAGGTATATCCCTGTACATATCGGATAAGAGTGCTACTTAGTAAGTACCTAGTGTAAGTAAATAGTTCAAATATGAATTACAGTGAAATTCTATGTTTAAGGACCGAAAACAAGTGTAGAAAAACAAAGTGAAAATTGACAAAAGAAATGTTCGAAACAAAACAAGCATAAGAAGAAAAAAACATTACCTAAATCTATTTTAACCCAATAGAATAATTATTTAACATGGGGAGTAGTAAGTATTATTTATATTGATTTATAAAAAAAATCGAAGATATTGTAGATTCGACATTTAACAAAACTTGAAAACTGTGAGCTGCTGAGCTGTAGAGAGCATAAAATATTCTCAAAGTTTTCGATTTTCTCTTTTATCCTGTTATCTAATTTTGTCGAATGTGGGATCTACAATTTATTATTTTAATGTCGATTTCATAGAGATTCAGAAATAGGAGAAAGTATGTAACAAATAATTTCATTTTATTTCATATACATTTTACTAGGTATACAAAAGCTTGTACCCTTCCCTTTCATAATAATTACTGAAGTATAATCATAATCAATTAATCATAGTGGTTATTTATTTATACTCCTCGAATAGGATTAAAGATTAAAGCATCGCGCACAGCGCACACTCAGACCGTCTGAGCGTGGGTGGCGGGCAGCATAGTCTCCGTCTCGACTGGGCTGTTTGTTTTTATGAAACAACCTATCCTGGAAAGAGACTGTGCTTGTTGCTTAAAGAGTAGAAAAGGTAGGAGGTAGCTTTCAGGAATGCGATTTTAGCATCGTTGGCTCAAAAATAAAACCGCCTATCAACAATATTGAAAAGTTTTCGAATTTGAACTTGTTGCTTTTTTTTTACTGAAATTTTCTACACCTTCATTTGGTGAAAGTGACAAAATGTCTAACCAGGACGCCACAAATGCTACATTTGTAAACACCCTTTGAGGAAAAGGATTTCACAAAAAAAAGTATACAAAACCTTTTTTGTCTCTCCTATAAAAAATTTGAAAATATTTGATAGGCGATTTCGTTTTTGAACCAATAGATGTAGCTTGGGATTGTTGGCAATGTCAAATGAGCCAAGCGCCAAAATGCTAATTTTAAACAAGAAGAAAATTCTCATTACCTACAGAACTGTGTAAAATGTCATCTTTGGGCGCCCAGCGCCTAAAGAACAAAGAACTAACTCTCGCATGTATGTATGTACCTAGGTATAGGTATAGGGAGTGACCTGACTCATTAACTGAAAAGAGCATTTCTTGCTTATAACTTGCTCATTCTTTACTCATAAAATGGGATTAAAATGGAAATTTTGGCGCTTCGCTCATTTGTACCAACATGAAACTCCAGGTAGGAACACACTATCGTCACGTAACGTGAAGTCATTGGGCGTCCGAAGGATGTTGTTCAAAGTTTTCCCATAATATTGCTGGTAACTTTGTTCAGGACAGCCACACTACTAATACTACTATCACGTTACATGACGTAACGTGATAGTAGATACGTGACGTGATGGTAGAGTGTTTCTACCTTCAAACTCGCCGGACGGCCTAGCGGCTGAGGGAACTTAATCGTAGCTTTCACTCTCTTGTTGAACCAGCTTGAACCGTCGCGGACTCTTCAGTCCCGCAGGTCCACACCGTGTGGGGTCCACGTTGTTAAAGATGCGACCCTTCTTCTGCAGATACTTCTTGATGTATTTGGCCACCAGGGCCTGAGGCGGGACAAAACATCAACATATACAGAACAGCTCTGTATGGAATATATATTCCAGTGATTCCCAAACTGGGGTTCGCGGCCCACAAAGGAGCCGTGCAGCCGTGAAAGACTTGAAGACCCCCGGGAAGATTACATAAAATACTGTAAAAGGACCGCGGAGCGTTCACAATTATAAAAAAAGGGGCCAAGTAGAAAAAAAAAGTTTGGGAACCGCTGTTATAGTCAATCTAATCAGGGATTTCACAGGTTCATGGAAAGTAATGGAATGCTAGTAAGGGTCAAGGAAAGAGGGAGTGATAAATGTAAAGCTGTGTCCACACATAGTCGATGTGGATCCATTATTGATCGATGGCCGCCCACAAAGGAGCCGTGAAGGACTTGAAGACCCCCGGGAAGATTACATAAAATACTGTAAAGGGACCGCGGAGCGTTCACAATTATAAAAAAAAGGGGCCAAGTAGAAAAAAAAGTTTGGGAACCGCTGTTATAGTCAATCTAATCAGGGATTTCACAACATGGAAAGTAATGGAATGCTAGTAAGGGTCAAGGAAAGAGCTGTGTCCATTGAATCGTAAATCGCACAGCACATTCAACTTTTATTTTGAGACAGCTTATGAAAAACTCTCTAATTCTTTGATTTGATCAAACTTCTGTCATTATTATCATGAATACGAAAGTACACAGGTAAACGTAGGAATAGGACTATTAGGAATGAAGGTCTTGACATTTGAAATGAATGATAGCCTTAAATAAGAGGTATATCCCTGTACATATCGGATACGAGTGCTACTTAGTAAGTAGTGTAAGTAAATAGTTTAAATATGAATTACAGTGAAATTCTATGTTTAAGGACCGAAAACAAGTGTAGAAAAACAAAGTGAAAATTGACAAAAGAAATTTTCGAAACAAAACAAGCATTATAAGAAGAAAAAAACATTACCTAAATCTATTTTAACCCAATAGAATAATTATTTAACATGGGGAGTAGTAAGTATTATTTATATTGATTTATAAAAAAATCGAAGATATTGTAGATTCGACATTTAACAAAATCTTGAAAACTGTGAGCTGTAGAGAGCATAAAATATTCTCAAAGTTTTCGATTTTCTCTTTTATCCTGTCATCTAATTTTGTCGAATGTGGGATCTACAATTTATTATTTTAATTTCGATTTCATAGAGATTCAGAAATAGGAGAAAGTAACAAATAATTTCATTTTATTTCATATCTATTTTACTAGGTATACAAAAGCTTGTACCCTTCCCTTTCATAATAATTACTGAAGTATAATCATAATCAATTAATCATAGTGGTTATTTATTCATACTCCTCGAATAGGATTAACACATCGCGCACAGCGCACACTCAGACTGTCTGACAGACCTGGGTTTGTCAGAGAGTCTGAGCGTGGGTGGCGGACAGCATAGTCTCCGTCTCGACTAAGCTGTTTGTTTTTATGAAACAACCTATCCTGGAAAGAGACTGTGCTTGTTGCTTAAAGAGTAGAAAAGGTAGGAGGTAGCTTTCAGGAATGCGATTTTAGCATCGTTGGCTCAAAAATAAAAACCGCCTATCAACAATATTGAAAAGTTTTCGAATTTGAACTTGTTGCTTTCTTTTACTGAAATTTTCTACACCTTCATTTGGTGAAAGTGACAAAATGTCTAACCAGGACGCCACAAATGCTACATTTGTAAACACCCTTTGAGGAAAAGGATTTCACAAAAAAAGGTTACAAAACTTTTTTTGTCTCTCCTATAAAAAAATTGATAGGCATGCTTAAAGAGTAGAAAAGGTAGGAGGTAGCTTTCAGGAATGCGATTTTAGCATCGTTGGCTCAAAAATAAAACCGCCTATCAACAATTGAAAAGTTTTCGAATTTGAACTTGTTGCTTTTTTTTACTGAAATTTTCTACACCTTCATTTGGTGAAAGTGACAAAATGTCTAACCAGGACGCCACAAATGCTACATTTGTAAACACCCTTTGAGGAAAAGGATTTCACAAAAAAAGGTTTGTCTCTCTTATAAAAAAATTGATATTTGATAGGCGATTTCGTTTTGGAACCAATAGATGTAGCTTGCGATTGTTGGCAATGTCTGGGAAAATGAATAAATAAATACAGAGTATATCTTCAAAGGGTTTAACGGGTGGTTTAAGGTTAGGCACTTGAAGATTAGAGATGAGAATTACGTGGGTAAGAAAGCGGAGAGACTAGACGAGCCGGGGTGCACTTAGCCTCGTGAGGACAATTGAGTAGCTACTTCAATCGAGTAGCGACCAGTGGCGGCATTACAAGTGTAAAAAATTAATGAAATATGGAAATTGATTGCAAAGGAGGCACTTAGTAATGTTGTGATATCCACTAAAGTTGCGAAAAAGCTCTGCTTTACCACAAAGAATTTGAGATTTGATTGATTTTTTTATTATTTTGACTAGACGAGGAAAGAGAAAGAGAGGAAGACCAAAGTTAAGGGGGAGAGATAAGGTGCAAGAGGATTTGAGAGAGAAGGGATAAGAAGAGAGCAAGCAGTGAATAGAGGAATAGATAGAAGGGAAAAGATTAAGAAGAGGGTAATAACGACTCCAATGAAATAATTGAGATAATGGCGAAGTGAAAGAAGAAATGTATCTTACGTAGTGATGCACGACCAGACTAGAAATTTCTTGTTTCCTTTCGCCTACATCACATTGCAACGGAGGCACTTAGTAATGTTGTGATATCCACTAAAGTTGTGAAAAAGCTCTGCTTTACCACAAAGAATTTGAGATTTGATTGATTTTTTTTATTTTGACTAGACGAGGAAAGAGAAAGAGAGGAAGGCCAAAGTTAAGGGGGAGAGATAAGGTGCAAGAGGATTTGAGAGAGAAGGGATAAGAAGAGAGAGAATGAATAGAGGAATAGATAGAAGGGAAGAGATTAAGAAGAGGGTAATAACGACTCCAATGAAATTGAGATAATGGCGAAGTGAAAGAAGAAATGTATCTTACGTAGTGATGCACGACGAAACGAGAAATTTCTTGTCTCCTCTCGCGTACATCACTCAAGTCAAAATTGACCAATCAAATGCCTTGAGACTATGCTTAGCACGAACTTAAGAGCCAGCATTTTGTTCATAAATATTGGTGTAAGGAATTTTTCTTTTGTCTTCTACGACTTAATGGTAAATCTCACGGCATACGTTCCGGTACGCAATGACGTCACACTGTCCCGACTAGTCCCGAGCAAAGCTCCCTTGCAGTAACACTAAAGTAATGTGTTTCTGCCCATTTCTTATAATCTGACGTCACTTTTTCATTAGAATGGTAAATAACTGAGCCCAATCTCCAATTTCAATTATGGAAGACCTCAGTCAAACAATGTTCAATCCACACCAAACCAATGAAGGAACAATACCTATACTTCAACCCATATTTATGAACAAAATTCTGGTTCTCAAGTCGCATGGAAGCATCAATTCCAAACATCTGATTGGCCGAAATTGTCTTCAATCTGAGTTAATGAAGATTGAGCCCCGATTAGGCTCAGCCAGTAGTTTGAGTTCACGTTGTAGTTTCTTGTCCAACAATGCTGGCCGCTGCACTATCTTGCCTAGGACTGGCTGAAAAATGGTAACAAAGAACTTGATAAACTTGAATAGACCTTATGCACTCATGTAGGTGAGGTTTTAAATAGAGCCGAAAAATCGCTGCACTATCTTGCCTAGGACTGGCTGAAAAATGGTAACAAAGAACTTGATAAACTTGAATAGACCTTATGCACTCATGTAGGTGATGTTTTAAACAGAGCCGAAAAATGAGAAACTAAGGAATTTTTCTTTTGTCTTCTACGACTATAATGGTAAATCTCACGGCATACGTTCCTGTACGCAATGACGTCACACTGTCCCGACTAGTCCCGCTCCCTTGCAGGAAACATTAAAGTAATGTGTTTCTGCCCATTTCTTATATAATCTGACGTCCTTTTTCATTAGAACGGCAAATAAAATATTAAGCAGGGAACAACATTTGTGACAAGCATTTATGCTTAACACAATTATGCTTAACACCATTGGTGGAGGTTAATTTTTACCCCAGCTCCTGACTTCCAACACCAGGACAGAACACCGAGTGAATGAAAAACAGAGCTTGAGTATCCCACAAAGGAGCCGTGAAGGACTTGAAGACCCCCGGGAAGATTACATAAAATACTGTAAAGGGACCGCGGAGCGTTCACAATTATAATAATAGGAAGTAAAAAAAGGGGCCAAGTAGAAAAAAAAAGTTTGGGAACCGCTGTTATAGTCAATCTAATCAGGGATTTCACACGGACATGGAAAGTAATGGAATGCTAGTAAGGGTCAAGGAAAGAGGGAGTGATCAATGTAAAGCCGTGTCCACACATAGTCGATGTGGATTCATTATTGATCGATGGCCGTCGACTATATGTGTGGACATGGCTTGAATCGTAAATCGCACTGCACATTCAACTTTTATTTTGAGACAGCTTATGAAAAACTCTCTAATTCTTTGATTTGATCAAACTTCTATCATTATTATCATTAATACGAAAGTATACAGGTAAACGTAGGAATAGGACTATTAGGAATGAAGGTCTTGACATTTGAAATGAATGATAGCCTTAAGTAGGAGGTATATCCCTGTACATATCGGATACGAGTGCTACTTAGTAAGTAGTGTAAGTAAATAGTTTAAATATGAATTACAGTGAAATTCTATGTTTAAGGACCGAAAACAAGTGTAGAAAAACAAAGTGAAAATTGACAAAAGAAATTTTCGAAACAAAACAAGCATTATAAGAAGAAAAAAACTTTACCTAAATCTATTTTAACCCAATAGAATAATTATTTAACATGGGGAGTAGTAAGTATTATTTATATTGATTTATAAAAAAAATCGAAGATATTGTAGATTCGACATTTAACAAAACTTGAAAACTGTGAGCTGCTGAGCTGTAGAGAGCATAAAATATTCTCAAAGTTTTCGATTTTCTCTTTTATCCTGTTATCTAATTTTGTCGAATGTGGGATCTACAATTTATTATTTTAATGTCGATTTCATAGAGATTCAGAAATAGGAGAAAGTATGTAACAAATAATTTCATTTTATTTCATATACATTTTACTAGGTATACAAAAGCTTGTACCCTTCCCTTTCATAATAATTACTGAAGTATAATCATAATCAATTAATCATAGTGGTTATTTATTTATACTCCTCGAATAGGATTAAAGATTAAAAGCATCGCGCGCACAGCGCACACTCAGACACCGTCTGAGCGTGGGTGGCGGGCAGCATAGTCTCCGTCTCGACTGGGCTGTGTTTTTATGAAACAACCTATCCTGGAAAGAGAGACTGTGCTTGTTGCTTAAAGAGTAGAAAAGGTAGGAGGTAGCTTTCAGGAATGCGATTTTAGCATCGTTGGCTCAAAAATAAAACCGCCTATCAACAATTGAAAAGTTTTCGAATTTGAACTTGTTGCTTTTTTTTACTGAAATTTTCTACACCTTCATTTGGTGAAAGTGACAAAATGTCTAACCAGGACGCCACAAATGCTACATTTGTAAACACCCTTTGAGGAAAAGGATTTCACAAAAAAAGGTTTGTCTCTCTTATAAAAAAATTGATATTTGATAGGCGATTTCGTTTTGGAACCAATAGATGTAGCTTGCGATTGTTGGCAATGTCTGCAATGTCAAATGAGCCAAGCGCCAAAATGCTAATTTTAAACAAGAAGAAAATTCTCATTACCTACAGAACTGTGTAAAATGTCATCTTTGGGCGCCCAGCGCCTAAAGAACAAAGAACTAACTCTCGCATGTATGTACCTAGGATAGGGAGTGACCTGACTCATTAACTGAAAAGAGCATTTCTTGCTTATAACTTGCTCATTCTTTACTCATAAAATGGGATTAAAATGGAAATTTTGGCGCTTCGCTCATTTGTACCAACATGAAACTCCAGGTAGGAACACACTATTGTCACGTAACGTGAAGTCATGGGGCGTCCGAAGGATGTAGTTCAAAGTTTTCCCATAATATTGCTGGTAACTTTGTTCAGGACAGCCACACTACTAATACTACTATCACGTTACATGACGTAACGTGATAGTAGATACGTGACGTGACGTGATGGTAGAGTGTTTCTACCTTCAAACTCGCCGGACGGCCTAGCGGCTGAGGGAACTTAATCGTAGCTTTCACTCTCTTGTTGAACCAGCTTGAACCGTCGCGGACTCTTCAGTCCCGCAGGTCCACACCGTGTGGGGTCCACGTTGTTAAAGATGCGACCCTTTTTCTGCAGATACTTCTTGATGTATTTGGCCACCAGGGCCTGAGGCCGTTGCTGCCACTCTTCCAGAACCTCCTTGGGGAAGTGGATCTGCGGGGGAATTTCAAACCAGGTAAGTTAGTGTGTTTCTTTTTTCTGTTCTTTTAAGGTCAGCCACTCACTATCAGGTAGACCTAACAGGTACGGCTGAAAAGGTCCGTCTGTCAGGTGTAGGTATCTGATACCTGATAGTGAGTGGCTGGCGAAAGAGATTTGATAGAAGGAAATGCAGGCAGATTTTTTCCTAAACAAATTAGGTTTAATCTCGGTACGGCTGGCTTACCTAAATGTAACTGCTAAAGATCGCCCCGAAAGCGAAGAAAGAGGGAAGACTGGATAGGAGAAAGTCAGACTCTCCGAGAACGAACCTTATCTGATAAAGTTCGGACCAGGTAGTAATCGACCCCAAGACTTAGCGTTTATAAGACAGGCGCTCTGCTTTCCAAGCAAACAAGGCTGTCCGGAGGTTCCTTGTGTTTACAATAACGGTGGACAAATTTTCAAAATAAAGTCCGGTCCGGGCGGGAATCGAACTTGTGACCTAGCACTTACAAGGTAGACAGACGCGCTTTCCTGATTTCTTATATTTTTACCTGATCGGATTTGAGCCGGTCCAGCAGCGTAACGCACACGACCGCGGCTTTGATGCCCGCGTGATGCGTCAACGCGGCGAACGCTAACGATTCCATCTCGATATTAACGACGCCCGCGTCTTTTATCGACTGGAGGTGCTCCATTTTCTCCTGCTCTGTGAAATCGCAGAACGCACCGTCCATACGAGACTGACCCTCGTAGAAATCTGTCGTGCACATGGTTTTGCCTGCGAGGGAAAATGATAAATAGATATTAACGACGCCCGCGTCTTTTATCGACTGGAGGTGCTCCATTTTCTCCTGCTCTGTGAAATCGCAGAACGCACCGTCCATACGAGACTGACCCTCGTAGAAATCTGTCGTGCACATGGTTTTGCCTGCGAGGGAAAATGAATAAATAAATACAGAGTATATCTTCAAAGGGTTTAACGGGTGGTTTAAGGTTAGGCACTTGAAGATTAGAGATGAGAAGTACGTGGGTAAGAAGGCGGAGAGACTAGACGAGCCGGGGTGCACTCAGCCTCGTGAGGACAATTGAGTAGCTACTCCAATCGAGTAGCGACCAGTGGCGGCATTACGAGTGTAAAAAATAATGAAATATGGAAATTGATTGCAACGATATTAACGACGCCCGCGTCTTTTATCGACTGGAGGTGCTCCATTTTCTCCTGCTCTGTGAAATCGCAGAACGCACCGTCCATACGACTCTGACCCTCGTAGAAGTCCGTCGTGCACATTGTTTTGCCTGTGAAGGACATAAATACATAAATAAACTAAAGATAGAAACAACTGCCATCACATCACTTGACGTGGCGTAACGTGATGGTAGTGTGACTGTCTTGAACGAAATTATCTACAATATTATGAGAAAATTTTGAACTACATCTTTCTGACTCCCCATGACTTTACGTCATCTTCTTTTCTTCGCCTTTTCCTGTGTTCAGACGGGGTCGGCGTTTTTCGTCAGCCTCTCAATCAGCCCTAACTAGGGTGACATTTGGTTTTGGCTACAACTTTTACGAGTTTATGCCCTTCGCACTCAACCTTTGCTATTTCTTTAGCAAGAGAACTTCAGGCTGTTTCTACCTTTATCTGTTTAGGATAAATTCGGCCCGAGAGGGAATCGAGCCTAGTGCTTACAAGCCAGGCACATTACCCTTCAACCTCTTACCTATAATTGTAGGGAACAGGTCGTCTGGCTCAGCTGGTATGTATATAAAATCATGATAATAATAATCTTGGATATAAGAGAACTCAAGGGAGAAACACAATTTTCTCTAATCAGCACCAGTGGCAATAGCACGTGGAATAGGTACATCAGTTCCCAATGGATCACGCTCAGCAACGATGCGCGTGGTTGGTACACGGATCACGGATGGGTGACCATGTGGGCGATTGCGTGCTGCTGGCACTCCGAGAAAAACCTCGACACCGCCGGGAATCGAACCCGGACCTCCTGCGTGCAAACCTAGTGTGATACCCACTCGGCCACGCAGGCTACTTTAGCTAGAAATTCTCCTACCCTACACAGAGATTCTTTTCAGTCCTATGCTGGTTTGTAGTTCAAACAAGGTCTATCGTATTATACTCGTACTTGTTATACATAGGATTAGTAGGTAAAGTGTAGGTAGCCGTACTTTTAATTGCGTCTGATTATAAGGGAAATGTTTCTACACTTAGTCATTCATCTCGTGTTAATCTGGATTTATTTACATTCATCTCATGTTAATCTCAATTCATTATCGTATTTCTACGTATAGGTAGGTCACGGGCATGGGTCAATTCCTGAGAGATCAACACTGCGTCTACCTATGTTTCAAGGCCATTCCGAGCAAATTCCGTCGGAAATTACCTGCGTATGTCCGGTATGTTGGTAAGGACCATAAGGTAACTAAACCAACTGCCTCGGTGGCGTAGTGGTCAAGCCGCTCGTTTAATAGGGGGAATAAAATTTTGAGCAATATTTGACCAAATTTGCCTGAGGGGATAAAAGTCCTATAAAATTTGGAAGATTGATATAAAGTGGATAGAAAAAGAGATTTGAATTTGACTACTTATTAAAAGAAATGTCCCTATTTGGAAGATCTTTCGTATTTCTTTACTTAGCTCGGTAAATGAATGTCCAAGTACCTAATAAATATATATAGATATTTACTAGGTACCTACATCTAGGTATATATTTTTGTCTTTAAATTTTAGGAGGCATATGAACTTGTACATTATCTAAGTGTTCG
>NW_007379354.1:0-2003 GCF_000475195.1 Diaphorina citri | reverse complement strand
GCTAGTAGTTTGAGTTCACGTTGTAGTTTCTTGTCCAACAATGCTGGCCGCTGCACTATCTTGCCTAGGACTGGCTGAAAAACATGAGAAGAAAATCAAGAAATAATTAATTTGTTATTTTGTTCTCAAGGTGTGACCGGCCGTCGACTATGTGTGAACACACCTTATAGATAGGTATTTTTCACTTTTATTTAATCCCTCTTCCAGGCTAGAATGCTAAGTCCGAAAGATTGAGCTTTCTTGTGAGCTTTTTGCCGCCTAAAAAAATGCAATTTCTACATTTATTTTCAGGGGCCTACGGTTGGACTCTTGCCTTTCATTAGGGTACATTATATTACATTGAAATGGGGGTCTTTTTTTGACGAAATTCACGTGTGCGGAGTCCAGTATGTGGGACTATTGCACCCTTCATTAGGGTAAAAATTTAAGTCTTCTTTTTCTTCGCCTTTTCCCGTGTATCGGCGGTCGGTGTTTTTCGTCAGCCTCTCAATCAGCTCCAAACTAGGGTGATTAATTTGGACTGACATTTGGTTTTGGCTACGAATTTTACGAGCGGATGCCCTTCGCACTTACGGGTAAAAAAACTCACCAGTTCCAGTGTCGGTCTGAGCAGGCCGTCGACCGCCTCCTCCGAAATGACCACCGTTCCGCCCTCCAGTCCCACGCCGCCACTGGTTCCTATCCTGAAGAATATAGGGTCCTGCACTTTGGCGTGGTACATTAGCTTGATCACTTCGTGTAGTAGGATACCAACCGACGGGATACCCATACCGTGCTGTGAAAACAAAGAGAAATTTAAAACCAAAGAGAAAAAGACGATACTAAGAGAAATCTAAAACCAAAGAGAAAGAGTAAAGTTTCCTATCCTGAAGAATATAGGGTCCTGCACTTTGGCGTGGTACATTAGCTTGATCACCTCGAGAGAGTGACCACATAATAATGGAGCTCTAAGGGTTAGGTGGTAGAGAACGCCTCCGGCGTTAACCTCACCCAGTGGTTACCTTCAAAAGTCCTGAACGAATGAGAAGGAAAGTCCTGAACGAATGAGAAGAAATTTAGATAAGATGTTGAAAGTTATTTCCCATGTTTATATTATGTACCTTAATAAAGTGATTAAGCAATATAATGTGTAGGAGGATACCAACCGACGGGATACCCATACCGTGCTGTGAAAACAAAGAGAAATTTAAAACCAAAGAGAAAAAAATGATACAAAGAGAAATCTAAAACCAAAGAGAAAGACTAAAGTTTCCTATCCTGAAGAATATAGGGTCCTGCACTTTGGCGTGGTACATTAGCTTGATCTCTTCGTGTAGGAGCATACCAACCGACGGGATACCCATACCATGCTGTGAACACAAATGCAAAAAAAATCTAAACCCATAAAGAAAACATAGACATGTACTGGTACTCTACTCCAATGATTACGGAACGACGGAAAAGAGGAGACGAGGAACACATGGAGAGACAACATCAAGGATTGGTTCACAAGAACTAAGTCCCAGCAAGAAGAAGGAGAAGAATGGATACAGACAACAGAAGATAAACCGAGGTGGAGGAGGCAAGTATGAGATAAGTCATGGATATCTTGATCAGATCATCAGGTGTCTGATGTAGAAGTCTCAGTTTATTTGGAGATCAGTGTATTCAGACGATCTGATATTGCCATTACAGAACTTAACTGAGTCAGAGCGCATGGTATAGGCAATGCTCCAGGCTGTTCCAGTATTTATTATTATGTTCAGGCGGTCTCTTCTTCATCCCTTGTGTCGGTCTACTTCTGTTTAGGACTATTGCACTGCTAAGTTTCAATAAGCACGCCTGTATGTTCTACTTACACTGACAGATAGCACAGGGCCAACTTTGTACATGGAGTAGCGGTAGGAATACTCGCAGATGTCCTGCAGTCTCGTCCCGGTGGGTAGCTTGTGTCCCAGCTCCTTCATGATGTAGTGCGAGAATGTTTCGCACCGTTTCGGTGTGCCGGCCATACACACAAACTG
>NW_007379353.1:75395-107529 GCF_000475195.1 Diaphorina citri | reverse complement strand
GAATCGACATTTTGGATATTTGGCAAGCCTAATTATAACCCTCTACAACTGCCATACATCGGACATTTCTCTCTAGATTCCCTAAAACCTTGTTTATTTCACCGCAAGCTAATCGCAGCCAATGGCAATCCCCCCTATAGAATTCTCTTCTACCCCCTCTAACACATCTTCTCAACCTTTTTTTCCCCTATAACACATCTTTACCCCCTCTTAGTTCCCTCTATAACTCCCCTTTTCCCCTCTAACACACCTCTATAACTTCCCTAAATTCCCCACCCTCCTCGAAAACCCCCATCAAACTTTTGACATTTGTTTGTATTGAATTGGAACTTTTTAATTCACAATACATCCCTTATTACTCGGGCGGGAAGCGCCTTTAACTTCTTCCACATATTTCATAATTTATATGTGTGTGTCTGTGTGTGTTTTGGACAACAAAGGAAGGAGGTTGCAAAGGTCAAATTAATTTCTTCAAAGGCCCCCTCCCAAATGCTTACCGTGTCTGGTGAGGTGAATTGAATAGGGGAGGGGCTCAAATTAGCCAATTTGTTGGACCTTATAGCGATTTTTTAATGAGGGAAAAAACGCCTTAAATGTAATCAAAGGAGTGCGCCTTGTTGGTCAAGGTACCTACATCTGGCCCACCTCTGTGGCCGAGTAGTCAAGGGCACTGACTCTCAACCTGGAGGTGCTCGGTTCGAATCTCGACTAGGGCGGAAATTTTCTAGCCAAAATTTTCCGTTCTTGGATAGGCTGGATGCAAAAGAACGTGTCATGAGGTAACTGAATAGAATAGAATATACCTTGTTTATCCTGACAGAATGAGACTGAAAAGTCCCTTTACTCACGCAGTCAGTCCCTACATAATGCGAAAGGGATACAGAAGGACATTTTCTTTTCACTTTTTTCAATCACATTTACAAAATTACTTCAATTGAGTTTGGAACCTCATTTGTGACAGTCGTTCATGCCTAGCATCTATCCCTTCTTCTTTTCGACCACCTTAGTAGTGAAAGGACCACTGACTGAACTTGTATTGTTCTCGAAAAGCGAACGTGTAAAGAAAGAAAAGAAGAACGAAAACAAATAGGAGATGGAGAAGAAGAAGAAAAAGAAGAAGAAGAAGAAGAAGAAGAAGAAGAAGAAGAAGAAGAAGAAGAAGAAGAAGAAGAAGAAGAAGAAGTAGAAGAAAAGACAACGAATAAAACAAAAGGAATTATCTTTTCTCTTTTCCCTCCGCCTGTCTTTCCCCCTCTTCATCTTCTTCTCTCTTCTTTTTGTCTCCTCCTTCGCTTTCTATCCCTGCCCTCTCTGTTTCTTTTTAAAATAATATTTAAAAAAATGGCTAGACAAATCATAAAAAAAGAAAAAGAATAATACATAATATTTAAAAATATAACTTGACAGAAAAAAAGCTTACATCAAGCTGTCTCAGTTTTACTTGAATTTCCTTGATTTTTTTTTTCCCTCTTAAAATGTTGTCATAATACCTAAGTCTTCATTTTCTGTTTCTCAGAATTCCAAATCCATCATAATAAATTAATACAAAATTCATGATTAATTTCTCAGAAATTCGTTACTTACTAAGTTTTCTCACTTTATTCTTACTCTACTATCATTTAGTATCATTCTAATATTTATGATAAGGTTCTCAGAAATTCATCACTATCTTTACTAGGTACTTTACTTAGATATTCTATTATTCAGCTCCCATGGCGTAGTGGTCACTGTGCTCGCCTTGCACGCGGGAGACCCGGGTTCGATTCTCGGCGGGGTGACTGGCTGGTGCGGGGGCCACTCAGCCTCGGAGGAAAATGAGTAGCTATGGCATATAAATGCGCATAGCGACCGGTGCCAGCATGGTAGGTAAACATTGGATTTTAGGATTATTGAGATATTGGGAAAATCCTACAATGCTGCAGTGAGCACCAAAGTTGTGACATAATAACACAAAGAAACTGCATTTACTTAGATATTCTATTATCATTACAGCAATAGATCTGTTGCGCTTACTTGGTGAGATGTTTCAAAGTCATAGAGCAGGAAAAATGGGGACCAATGGAATTTTTCTTTTTCTTCTACAACTTCTAGATTCCGAGATAAATCGATTTAAAAAATACCGGTAAATCGTCAACTTTGACGTCACGGCATACGCTCCCGTAGGCGATGACGTCATAATTAATTCATAACTCCCGCTTCGTTTGCTTGTGCGCAAACGTTTCTGCGCATTTTGACGTGAAATCTGACGTCCCAACTCTTTGAACTTTTTCATTAGAATGGCAATTAAAAATTGAATTTTCGACCTTTTAAAGTTACTTTTTTGGAGTTTTGACCTCAGAGTTCTGCGCATTTTGACGTGAAATCTGACGTCACAACTCTTTGAACTTTTTCATTAGAATGGCAATTAAAATTTGAATTTTCGACCTTTCAAAGTTACTTTCCCGGAGTTTTGACCTCAGATTCGGATTTTTCACAACTTTTTCGTAGGAATTGACCTTTTATTAATAATATTTTTTCCAATTGCAACTCCTCCATTAGATACTCGTACACCTACAATACTATCAAAATGTTTGCTGAAGAGGTGTTTGCTGTTTCGCTGAGGTATATCAAAAGTGGGAATGAGATTAGGTGAGATTTTTATGTTTAAAGACCTTTAATAGAGGAAAAGGAAACTGTATTAGTCCATCGGCACACGGAGCTACTGAAAAGAAACTGATTAGTCCAGCGCTCGTAGAGTAAACATCTCTCTCGCGATTTTGGTCTGATGATGAGAATCTGAGTATTCTCGAAAGCTCACCAAATATTACCACCAGTCACCAGTGCCCTAAATCACCAAAGTATGGAAAAGTATCCTACAAGTGTAATAGCCAATGGAAAAGCAGAATTTTGAATTTGGACGAATCATATCAAAATATGGAATTGTAAATACCTACTTTTCCATACTTTGGTGATTTAGGGCACAGTTGTACTATGTCGAATCTCAATTGTCTTTTAAATTTTTAATTTTAATTAATGAAGATTCTTAATTAAATAATTATTCCTCGATAATTATTTTAGTTTTATTCTGATTAGTCCAGTTAGTATAACTTGAGTCTACTGAGGTCTTAACGTCCCGATATCGAACAGAGAAGGAAGACAGGATAGAAGGAAGACTCTCTTCTTCTCCTCCTCCTAATTCTTCTTCTCCTCTTCCTTCCTCTTCTCCTCCCCCTCTTCCTCCTTCGTCTTCCCCTCCACTTCGCCACTTCCTCCTTCTCCTACTTCTTCTTCTTCTCCTCCTCCTTCTTCTTCTCCTTCTTCTTTTTCTTCTTCTCGTCCTTCTTCTTCTCCTTCTCCCTCTTCTTCCTCTTCTCCTTCCCCTCTTCCTCGTTCGTCTTCCCCTCCTCCTTCTCCTTCTTCTACTTCTTCTTCTTCCTCCTTCTTCTCCTCCTCCTTCTTCTTCCTCTTCTCCTTCCCCTCTTCCTCCTTCGTCTTCCCCTCCACCTCCTCCTTCTTCTACTTCTTCTTCTTCTTCTCCTCCTCCTTCTTCTTCTTCTTCTCCTCCTCCTCCTCCTTCTTCTTCTTCCTTCGTTTTCTTCTTCCTCCTCCTCCTCCTTCTCCACCTCCTTTCCTCTTCCCGACTCTCTTTCTTTCCTTCTGTATCTTTCTCTGGTTCTGAGTTTTCTCTCCCTCCCTCTCTTTCTAGCTCTCTCTCTCTCTCTTTCTCTCTCTCTTTCTCTCTGTCTTTCTCTCATTCTCTTTCTCTCTCATCTTTATTCTCTTATGTTCCAAGGTTAGGTTAGGTATCTTTACGTCTCTTAAACTCTCTTTGTATTATTCTTTGTTAAACCCATGCGATCTTCATTTCTTAATCCCATTGGCCTAAAATGTGAAATGTCCATTCCATTAAGGGCTTTTCTGTTAAACCAGCTGACATTAGCCCTTGGTGAGGTGTGGTTGGGTGTGTATGTGTGTGTGTGTGTGTATGTGTGTGTGTGTTTGTGTGATCCTGTGGAATCAATTTTCTTAAAATTAATTTGTACTAATTTTTTAAAATTAATTTGTACTAATTTTTTAAAATTAATTTGTACTAATCTCGTGCTCTCTCTCCTCTCTCTCTCTCTCTCTCTCTCTCTCTCTCCTACTCCTCCTCTTTTTTATAATTTTTACCCATTTGCAACTGCTCCATTCAGATAAAAAGAAAAAGGAAATCTCGTGCTCTCTCTCCTCTCTCTCTCTCTCTCTCTCTCTCTCTCTCCTAGTCTTCTCCTCCTTTTTCTCCCTCTCTCTCTCTATTTCTCTTTCCCTCTGGTTTTCTCTTAATTCTCTGTCTCCTTCTCTATCTATCCTAGCTCTTTTTGTCTGAGAAAAATGAACTCTCCCTCTCTTTCTCTGTAGCTTAATTTCTCTTGATTCTCCTTCTGCCTCCCTCTCTCTCTCTCTCTCTCTCTCTCTCCTAGCTTTCTCTGTCTGAGAAAAGGATCTCTCTCTCTCTATCTCTTCTTTTTGTCTGAGAAAAATGAACTCTCCCTCTCTTTCTCTGTAGCTTAATTTCTCTTGATTCTCCTTCTGCCTCCCTCTCTCTCTCTTCTCTCTCTCTCTCTCTCTCCCTTTCCTCTCTCTCTCCTAGCTTTCTCTGTCTGAGAAAAGGATCTCTCTCTCTCTNATTCCTATGTAAAAAGTTGGGAAAAATCCAAATCTGAGGTCAAAACTCCGAAAAAATAACTGTAAAAGGTCGAAAAATCAATTTTTATTTTCGGTTCTAATGAAAGAGTTCAAATATGTGTAGCGCCACTATGCAAGCGCGCTCAGAAGAAAAAATTAGTACAAATTAATTTTAAGAAAATTGATTCCACAGGATCACACAAACACACACACCCAACCACACCTCACCAAGGGCTAATGTCAGCCCTTAATAGAATGGACATTTCACATTTTAGGCCAATGGGATTAAGAAATGAAGATCGCATGGGTTTAACAAAAAATAATACAAAGAGAGTTTAAGAGACGAAAAGATACCTTACTTAACCTTGGAACATAAGAGAATAAAGGTGAGAGAGAAAGAGAATGAGAGAAAACAGAGAGAAAGAGAGAGAGAGAGAGAGAGAGAGAGAGGGAGAGAGGGAGAGAGAGAGCTAGAACGAGAGGGAGGGAGAGAGAACTCAGAATTAATGGAATGGACATTTCACATTTTAGGCCAATGGGATTAAGAAATGAAGATCGCATGGGTTTAACAAAGAATAATACAAAGAGAGTTCAAGAGACGTAAAGATACCTTACTTAACCTTGGAACATAAGAGAATAAAGATGAGAGGGAAAGAGAATGAGAGAAAGACAGAGAGAAAGAGAGAGAGAGAGAGAGAGCTAGAAAAAGAGGGAGAGAGAGAGAACTCAGAATCAGAGAAAGATACAAGAAAGAGAGAGAGAGAGAGAGAGCTAGAAAAAGAGGGAGAGAGAGCTCAGAACCAGAGAAAGATACAGAAGGAAAGAAAGAGAGTCGGGAAAAGCGAGAAAGAGAGAGGGAGCTTAGAGGGAGGGAGAGAGAGAGAGAGAAGGAAGGAGGGAGAGAGATGTATGAAGAAAAAGATAGATGGAAAAAGAAAGAGAGTGAGAGAAAAAGGGAGGGACCATGTTGAAGAAAGGTAGGAGAGAGGGAGAAAGAAAGAGTAAGCTAGAGAAAGAGAGAAGGAGCTTAGAGGGAGGAAGAGAGAGAGAGAGAGAGAAAAGATTAAGGGAGAAAGAAGGATTAAGGATATACCATAGAGGAAAAGAGACCGCCATATTCCAACAAAGCTCTCCCTCTCTCTTTCTCATGAAAGTAAAAGTTTTAATAGAAGACATGGCAGAGATTAAAATGACAAAAATGTTTGTAGAGAGAGAGAGAGGGGGGAGAGGATGTTGGTGAGAGAGGGAAAGGAAGAAAAAAAGGGAGAGCGAAAGAAAGAGGGTACAGAAAAAGGAAGTAAGAGAGAAACGGTTCTTCCCTTTTACACCAAAGATATATGGATGCCATCCATATATCCATATATCTTTGCCATCCATATATTGTAGAAGTCCATCCATTGGATGGACTTCTACAATTATTTCGTGGTCAAAGTCTCAATTCGCCTAACAAATTTTCTTGGCCGGGAATCAACCCACTTACTCCTGATTATCACACCATAATTTTACCACTACACCACCCAATTTGGAATTATTTCGTGGTCAAAGTCTCAATTCGCCTAACAAATTTTCTTGGCCGGGAATCAACCCACTTACTCCTGATTATCACACCATAATGTGACCACTACACCACCTAATGCAGAGTATATGCAGGAGGCAATAGCCACTTTGCTAATTGCTAGTTCAAAAAATCTTTTTCGGTCTCAGGGCATTGAACCCTGGATCTTCACCTTGGCGAGCCCGTATCTTCACCGTAACCTCAGTACCACTCAGTAGGTATAGCATGGTTTGAATTCTTCAACTTTAGGACATACTTAGGCATGCTATGACGCAGGCTACAAGGCATCCAGCCAGCGTAATGATCAGCAGCATTACGGAGCGGTTTTTAGTTATTAATTAGTATGGAGGATTCTACAATTCTACATAGGAACATGTGAACATGAATAGTTACTGATTTTACTGATTATGGGGACTAGTAGTTAGATTACGCCTGAGATCAGGGGCCTAGTCCACGAACTACTAAGTAGAAGGTAAAAACCCCATCACAAAACTAAAAAAAATAAAAAAAAAAAATGCACCAACCATGTAAAAATATACAAAAAATAAAATAAATAATAATAGTAACAATAAAAAATAAATATTAATACCTATCTAAATAAAAATATATGCACTCATATCTAGCTATAGGTATTGTATTTCGTCCGAACTCATAAACTTGGGCCTTATTTTCGCTATTCCATCAGTAAAAAAACATTAATTTAGTAGTTGAAAAGTGGCGCTGAAATTTAAGGTACGTTGAAGATCCATAACTTTTCTCCTGAAATTCTCACTACAATAGTTGATGATAATAATAATAATACTATCAATAATAGTCATAAGCAGGATAGATTAATTAATCGCCATGACTTGGCCTTCTCTTTCTTCTTATCTCTCTGACAAGATCTTTATCACCACATCTTTATTCTTTACACTTTACACTTTATCTTTATCACCACGTCTTTATTCTCTACACTTCTGCATATCTGCATACTTTCAGAGATATAATATAAGGACTAGTAAAAATGAATACTTGTCACAAAATAAATGTTTTTCCCCATTACAAACAGGTACTGATTAATAAATGTCGCTAAATTTTACTATGTAGGTACTTTTTACTTTCCTTATCCTATAGGAAGGAAAGTAATGTAATCGGGTCAAATTTTCGATGGTCAGTTTTTAGTGCCAAAACACGTTTTGAACTTCTCTTCTTCCTCATCCTTCTCTTTCTAACTTCGGAGAAGAGGTAAAAGAAGAACGAGAAGAAGAAGAAAATGAAGTAGGAAGTAAGGAAGACGAGGAGGAGGAGAAGGATAGAGAGAGAAGGAGGAGGGCGAGAAGGAGGAAGTAAAGAAGAAGAAGGAAGAGCAAAGGGAGGAGAATAATAAGAAGAAAGAAAGGGGAAGAAGACAAAGAAGAAGGAGAAGAGGTAAAAGAAGAACGAGAAGAAGAAGAAAATGAAGTAGGAAGTAAGGAAGACGAGGAGGAGGAGAAGGATAGAGAGAGAAGGAGGAGGGCGAGAAGGAGGAAGTAAAGAAGAAGAAGGAAGAGCAAAGGGAGGAGAATAATAAGAAGAAAGAAAGGGGAAGAAGACAAAGAAGAAGGAGAAGAGGTAAAAGAAGAACGAGAAGAAGAAGAAAATGAAGTAGGAAGTAAGGAAGACGAGGAGGAGGAGAAGGATAGAGAGAGAAGGAGGAGGGCGAGAAGTAGGAAGTAAAGAAGAAGAAGAAGGAAGAGCAAAGGGAGGAGGATAATAAGAAGAAAGAAAGGGGAAGAAGACAAAGAAGAAGGAGAAGAGGTAAAAGAAGAACGAGAAGAAGAAGAAAATGAAGTAGGAAGTAAGG
Source organism: Diaphorina citri (assembly GCF_000475195.1). Classification (NCBI taxonomy): domain Eukaryota; kingdom Metazoa; phylum Arthropoda; class Insecta; order Hemiptera; family Psyllidae; genus Diaphorina; species Diaphorina citri. The sequence continues at coordinate 99,508 of NW_007379353.1, read as the reverse complement.
AAGACGAGGAGGAGGAGAAGGATAGAGAGAGAAGGAGGAGGGCGAGAAGTAGGAAGTAAAGAAGAAGAAGGAAGAGCAAAGGGAGGAGAATAATAAGAAGAAAGAAAGGGGAAGAAGACAAAGAAGAAGACGGAGAAGAGGTAAAAGAAGAACGAGAAGAAGAAGAAAATGAAGTAGGAAGTAAGGAAGAGGAGAAGTATAGAGAGAGAAGGAGGAGGGCGAGAAGTAGGAAGTAAAGAAGAAGAAGGAAGAGCAAAGGGAGGAGAATAATAAGAAGAAAGAAAGGGGAAGAAGACAAAGAAGAAGAAGGAGAAGAGGTAAAAGAAGAACGAGAAGAAGAAGAAAATGAAGTAGGAAGTTAGAAAGAGAAGGATGAGGAAGAAGAGAAGTTCAAAACGTGTTTTGGCACTAAAAACTGACCATCGAAAATTTGACCCGATTACATTACTTTCCTTCCTATAGGATAAGGAAAGTAAAAAGTACCTACATAGTAAAATTTAGCGACATTTATTAATCAGTACCTGTTTGTAATGGGGAAAAACATTTGTGACAAGTATTCATTTTTACTAGTCCTTATATATCTCTGAAAGTATGCAGATTTGCAGAAGTGTAAAGAATAAAGACGTGGTGATAAAGATCTTGTCAGAGAGATAAGAAGAAAGAGAAGGCCAAGTCATGGCGATTAATTAATCTAGGTAACTTAGTTATGACTATTATTATTGATAGTAAAATTATTATTACTATCAACTATTGTAGTGAGAATTTCAGGAGAAAAGTTACGGATCTTCAACGTACCTTGAAGTTCAACGCCACTTTTCAAGTACATAATACTAGGTAATGTTTTTCACGGAATACCGAAAATAAACCTACCATTCCAGCTATAAATTCTGGTTAGAGGAAGCTAAAGAGAATGAAATATTAAGTTAATTTTTATGTTTTTTAATGGACTATACCTTAGATTAGGACAGATGAAGGTTTTTTGCCTTTGTATAACTTTTCAAAAAACGCCACCAGAAAAAAAGGCGAAGTTTTAGAAAAGTTTCGTTCTTTTAATTAAGAGGTCGGTACTCATTTACTCTTTTTAAACCTGAGTAGCCTCCGTGGCCGAGTGGGTATCACACTAGGCTTGCACGCAGGAGGTCCGGGTTCGATTCCCGGCGGGGCAAAGGTTTTTTCTTTTTTTTTTTTTTTTTTTTTGTGATGGGGTTTTTACCTTCTATTAAGTAGTTCGTTGAATAAGGCCCTGATCACCAATCTAACTACTAGTCCCCATAATCAGTAAAATCAGTAGTATTCATACCTATGTAGAATCCTCCATACTAATTAATAACTAAAAACTGCACCGTAATGCTGCTGATCATTACGCTGGCTGGATGCCTTGTAGCCTGCGTCATAGCATGCCTTAGTATGTCCTAAAGTTGAAGAATTCATACCATGCTATACCTACTGAGTGGTACTGAGGTTACGGTAAAGTTACGGGCTCGCCAAGGTGAAGATCAAGGGTTCAATGCCCTGAGACCGAAAAAGATTTTTTAAACTAGCAATTAGCAAAGTGGCTATTGCCTCCTGCATACTCTGCATTAGGTGGTGTAGTGGTCAAATTATGGTGTGATAATCAGGAGTAAGTGGGTTGATTCCCGGGCAAGAAATTTTGTTAGGCGAATTGAGACTTTGACCACGAAATAATAGATCAGTTGCGCTTACTTGGGTGATGTTTCAAAGTCATAGAGCAGGAAAAATGAGGACAAACGGAATTTTTCTTTTTCTTCTACGACTTCTAGATACCGAGATAAATCGATTTAAAAAATACCGGTAAATCGTGAAGTTTGACGTCACGACATACACTCCCGTAGGCGATGACGTCATATTTCATGACTCCCGCTTCGTTTGTTTGTGCGCAAGCGGTTCTGCGCATTTTGACGTGAAATCTGACGTCAAAACTCTTTGAAATTTTTAATTAGAACGGCAATTAAAATTTGAAATTTCAACCTTTTAAAGTTACTTTTTCGGGGTTTTGACCTCAGCTTTGGATTTTTCCCAACTTTTTACATAAGAATCGACCATTTATTTATAATTTTTACCCATTTGCAACTGCTCCATTGTAGTAGTCCATCCATATATCTTTGGTGTAAAAGGGAAGAACCGTTTCTCTCTTATTTCCTTTTTCTGTACCCTCTTTCTTTCGCTCTCCCTTTTTTTTCTTCCTTTCCCTCTCTCACCAACATACTCTCTCCCCCCTTTCTCTCCCTCTCTCTCTCTCTCTCTCTCTACAAACATTTTTGTCATTTTAATCTCTGCCATGTCTTCTATTAAAACTTTTACTTTCATGAGAAAGAGAGAGGGAGAGCTTTGTTGGAATATGGCGGTCTCTTTTCCTCTATGGTATATCCTTAATCCTTCTTTCTCCCTTAATCTTTTCTCTCTCTCTCTCTCTCTTCCTCCCTCTAAGCTCCTTCTCTCTTTCTCTAGCTTACTCTTTCTTTCTCCCTCTCTCCTACCTTTCTTCAACATGGTCCCTCCCTTTTTCTCTCACTCTCTTTCTTTTTCCATCTATCTTTTTCTTCATACATCTCTCTCCCTCCTTCCTTCTCTCTCTCTCTCTCCCTCCCTCTAAGCTCCCTCTCTCTTTCTCGCTTTTCCCGACTCTCTTTCTTTCTGTATCTTTCTCTGATTCTGAGTTCTCTCTCTCTCCCTCTTTTTCTAGCTCTCTCTCTCTCTCTCTCTTTCTCTCTGTCTTTCTCTCATTCTCTTTCCCTCTCATCTTTATTCTCTTATGTTCCAAGGTTAAGTAAGGTATCTTTACGTCTCTTGAACTCTCTTTGTATTATTCTTTGTTAAACCCATGCGATCTTCATTTCTCTCTCTCTATTTCTCTTTCCCTCTGGTTTTCTCTTAATTCTCTGTCTCCTTCTCTATCTATCCTAGCTCTTTTTGTCTGAGAAAAATGAACTCTCCCTCTCTTTCTCTGTAGCTTAATTTCTCTTGATTCTCCTTCTGCCTCCCTCTCTCTCTCTTCTCTCTCTCTCTCTCTCTCCCTTTCCTCTCTCTCTCCTAGCTTTCTCTGTCTGAGAAAAGGATCTCTCTCTCTCTATCTCTTCTCTCTCTCTTACTAGTTTGAAGTCTCTGTCGTCTCATCAGTACTTTGAGAACATTTTAATGTGCTCAAAGTAAAATTCCTAGCAGAAACAAATTTTCGCAAAAACTCAAAAACACATTATTTCTTCCTCCCTCCAGCTTCCTGAATTTCTCTTCTTCTTCTTCTTCTTCTTCTTCTTCTTCTTCTTCTTCTTCTTCTTCTTCTTATTTTTCTCCTCCTCCTTCTTCTTCTTCTTTTTCCTCCTCCTCCTCCTTCTTCTTTTTCCTCCTCCCTCTCCTTCTTCTTCTTTTTCCTCCTCCTTTTTCTTCTCTCAAAGTAAAATTCCTAGCAGAAACAAATTTTCGCAAAAACTCAAAAACACATTATTTCTTCCTCCCTCCAGCTTCCTGAATTTCTCCTCCTCCTCCTTCTTCTTCTCCTCCTTCTCTTTCTCTCTCCCACTCTATCTAGCTCTCTTTCTCCAATAGCTTTCCTTGTAGGTATTCCTTTTCTATGTCTTTCTTCCTTTTCATTCTCTCTCCCACTCTATCTAGCTCTCTTTCTCCAATAGCTTTCCTTGTAGGTATTCCTTTTCTATGTCTTTCTTCCTTTTCAACTATCTGTGTCTTTCTCAATATTACTATCTGTGTCTCTCTCAATATTACTATTTGTGTCTCTCTCATTATTACTTTCTTCATTTTTCTCAATTTCTCTCTCTCTCCCAACGTAATCTATTTTCTGTTCTTCCTCCTTCTTTGTCTCTTAACAGCTTTTTGTCTCTTAACAATGTGTTTTCTCTCAATATTACTATTTGTGTCTCTCTCAATATTACTATTTGTGTCTCTCTCAATATTACTATTTGTGTCTCTCTCTCAATATTACTTTCTTCATTTTTCTCAATTTCTCTCTCTCTCCCAACGTAATCTCTTTTCTGTTCTTCCTCCTCCTTTGTCTCTTAACAGCTTTTTGTCCTTAACAATGTGTTTTCAGGCGAAAGGAAATATGCATCAAGGATAAAGGCAAAATAATAATTACTGAGTAGTTCACTGAAAGTTGTGAAAAGAGTAGTTCTTTTTACAACTCACTTCATCTTTACACATATCTAATCCGTACATCTATGTTTCTATGTACAGTAAAACCTCGATTATTTCAACTAATTGGGACCGGGGGTAGTTGAAATGATCACTTTCTATGATCTTTTCCTCTGATAAGATATCCTTTGAAAGATAGGAAAAACAATGGATTTTGGAGTTGAATTAATGGAAGTTGAAATAATCGAGGTTCTATAACTGTACATAGAAAAGGTAAAAGGGAACGATTTCGGTATAAAAGTACCCAAGTGTGGAAAATACATATTATATATTATGTAGCTATGTAAGGAAATACATGTACATAGAAAGATGTAAGTATGGAAAACACGAGTCAAATACAGAAGATTTCCCCTTCCGTAACCATAATGTATTAATGCAAACCAAAGAACCAAATCCTTTTATGTTGATGCCCCAGAGTATTGTGGATCACAAGTTATAATCACTTATAGCTATAGGTGCTTTTTCTCTCTCTCTCTCCCCACTTCCCTTCTTTTTCTAGCTGGATGGTCTCCTAACTTGCCTTGATGTCAAGGAAATAATGTGATATCATATAAATTAAAATCGACAATACTTATTAAAATTTAAAATGCTTCCTTTCTCCTCCTCCTCCTTCTTTTCATCTATTTTGTCTTCCTCCCATTTCTTTTTGTTTTCTTTCTTTCTCTTTAAAATTTTCTTCCCTTTCTTTCTTTTTTTCTCTCCTCCTCCTCCTTTGTTGTATTTTTCCTTTATCTTTCTCTTCCTTCTCCTTCTTTTCCTTTTCTTCTTTCACACTCTTTCTCCTCCTTCTTTTTCTTAATTTTCGTTCCCTTGTTCATTTCTCCTCTTCTCACCTCTAAGCTCTCTCTTCCTCTCTCTCTCTCTCTCTCTCTCTCTCTCATTTCTTCCTCCTTTTTACCACTTCTTTCTCCTTTTTCTCCCTCCACCTTCTTTTCCCTCCCTCTTTCTTCACTCCTCCTCCTTAATTTTTTCTTTCTCCTCTTCTTTCTCCTCCTCCTCCTTCTCCTTCTCCTCTTCTTCTTTTCTTTGCTCGCTTGACTGCTTGGCTCTTTACAGCTATAGTTCTAATGGTTGGGTGCTCAGGTTTTATGTGTTCCTTCATAAAATGTAAGACAGTTCAACAGAACGGCTGTGGCTCTTGTAGATAGATTTTTTTCTCATATTTTTAATAAAGACCATGAATTTCATTTTTAAAAGAAAGTAAAAAGATTTTTTTTTTTTCAAGAGGTTTTGATCGAGGTTACTGTACTAGCTCAGGTCTTACAGTCCCAAAGTAGAAAAATTTCTTGTACCTACGGGTAGGCAGGTAAACGTTTACATAGGTAGGTATATAGGGTAGGTACAAAAAATGTAATAATAAATATTTCTTGTACAGAAAAGTGAAAGGACGAGAAGGGAGAGAAGTAGCTTCGAGAGAAGTAGGGGAAGAGACATAAAATGAAGGTTGGAAAAAGGGAGTGGAGAGATGAAGGAAAGGTGACGAGGAAGGGAATTTAATAAGGAAAAGGAGAAGAAGGAGAGGAAGGAGGAGAAAGAGGAGAAGGAGAAGAAGGAGGAGAAGAAGAAGGAGAAGGAGGACGAGAAGGAGGAGAAGGAGAAAAATAAGGAGAAGAACGAGGAGAAGGAGAAGAAGGAGGTAGAGGGGAATACGAAAGAGGAAGAAGGGAAGGAGAAGGAGGAGGAGAAGGAGAAGAAGGAGGAGAAGAATAGGAAAAAGAAGACGAAAGAGGCGGTAGACAAGAACGGAATAAAACATCAATAAAATTGTGCCTTTGAGATTTTGACACAAATTGTTGGATACTACCTACCTACCTACCTAACGTTTCCCTCTTTCTTTTCTCTCTCTCTCTCTCTTCCTTTTCTCTTTCTTCCTTCCTAAAAATATGTAATATTTTACAAGTTTATTCCTTTGCAAATTTCCAACTCAGAGGAGAGAGAGAGAGACAGACAGACAGAGAGAACAAGCTTAAGATTAGGGGGAATTGCGAAAGGGGGAAAAATACAAAAAGTGTTGTCTTAAATAATGTGCCTTCCACTTCTTCTTCTTGGATCTATTTTCAAATAAAATACTCATTTTGTTGATATTACCAAAAGTACCAAAGTCAAAATGTCCCGAATTTATGCAAGTGAGTGTAGTAAAAGTTCAATTTTTTATAACAACTCAGTAGCTCCAGTAGTCTCAGTAAGTAGACAAACTAAGTACTTGGAAGTACGGTACTTAAAAGTCGGTAGTAAATATGGGTACCTACTTTAATAAACTTACTTATTAATTAGTATGGAGGATTCTACATATGAATAGTTACTCATTTTACTGATTATATTGGGGACTAGTAGTTAGATTACGCCTGAGATCAGGGGCCTAGTCCACGAGCTACTAAAGAGAAGTTAAAAACCCCATCACGAAAAAAAAACTAAAAAAAAAAAATGCACGAACCATGTCAAAATATGAAGAAATAAAAATATGCACTCATCTTGGGCCTTATTTTCGGTATTAAACATTAGTAGGTACTTGAAAAGTGGCGTTAAACTTTAAGGTACGTTGAAGATCCATAACTTTTCTCCTGAAATTCTCACTACAATAGTTGATAGTAATAATAATTTTACTATCAATAATAGTCATAACCAGGATAGATTAATTAATCGCCATGACTTGGCTTCTCTAACTTCTCTTTCTTCTTATCTCTCTGACAAGATCTTTATCACCACGTCTTTATTCTTTACACTTCTGCATATCTGCATACTTTCAGAGATAAGGACTAGTAAAAAAATGAATACTTGTCACAAATGTTTTTCCCCATTACAAACAGGTACTGATTAATAAATGTCGCTAAATTTTATTATGTAGGTACTTTTTACTTTCCTTATCCTATAGGAAGGAAAGTAATGTAATCGGGTCAAATTTTCGATGGTCAGTTTTTAGTGCCAAAACACGTTTTGAACTTCTCTTCTTCCTCATCCTTCTCTTTCTAACTTCCTACTTCATTTTCTTCTTCTTCTTCTTCTCGTTCTTCTTTTACCTCTTCTCCTTCTTCTTCTTTGTCTTCTTCCCCTTTCTTTCTTCTTCTTATCCTCCTTCCTTTGCTCTTTCTTCCTTCTTTTTCTTTACTTCCTACTTCTCGCCCTCCTTCTTCTCTCTCTATCCTTCTTCTCCTCCTCCTCTTCCTTATTTCCTACTTCATTTTCTTCTGCAGAACTTCTCTAACTTGTGATCCACAATACTCTGGGGCATCAATACAAGAGGATTTGGTTTGCATTACATTATGGTTACGGAAGGGGAAATCTTCTGTATTTGACTTGTGTTTTCCATACATATACCTATCTTTCTATGTATGTATTTCCTTACTTACCTACATAATATATAATATGTATTTTCCACACTTGGGTACTTTTATACCGAAATCGTTCCCTTTTACCTTTTCTATGTACAGTTATAGAACCTCGATTATTTCAACTTCCATTAATTCAACTCCAAAATCCATTGTTTTTTCCTATCTTTCAAAGGATATCTTATCAGAGGAAAAGATCATAGAAAGTGATCATTTCAAATACCCCCCGGTCCCAATTAGTTGAAATAATCGAGGTTCTACTGTACATAGATGTACGGATTAGATATGTGTAAAGATGAAGTGAGTTGTAAAAAGAACTACTCTTTTCACAACTTTCAGTGAACTACTCGGTCAGTGAGTCAGATCCTCAATCGTCTAACTCACTCTTCAACTCCACTATAGGTTTATAGGGAGTTGACGAGTAAGTTACATGTTTTAGCTAGGTAAGATCTGATTCACTGACTGAGTAGTTCACTGAAAAGAGTAGTTCTTTTTCACAACTCACTCACTCTTCACACATCCCTACATGGAGGTGGCTCTGAGAAGTAAAAGAGGGATGCTTTCGGGTGCATCCTTTTCAACTCTTCAATCTTCATATCAAAAGATTGAATCATGAGGGAAGCATAAATAATACTTCTTTATTGAAGTAGGAAGGTACATTAATTTCTACTTTTATCAAAGTATTTTTATCCTCTTATTGAAGTTTATTATTCTCTTGTTATTGAAGTCAAAGAGGGATGCTTTCGGGTGCATCCTTTTCAACTCTTCAATCTTCATATCAAAAGATTGAATCATGAGGGAAGCATAAATAATACTTTTCTGTATTGAAGTAGGAAGGTACATTAATTTCTACTTTTATCGAAGTATTTTTATCCTCTTGTTGAAGTTTATTATTCTCTTGTTATTGAAGTATATTTAACCTCTTATTGAAGTATATTTACAGAAGTAAAAGAGGGATGCTTTCGGGTGCATCCTTTTCAACTCTTCAATCTTCATATCAAAAGATTGAATCATGAGGGAAGCATAAATGATACTTTTCTGTATTGAAGTAGGAAGGTACATTAATTTCTACTTTTATCGAAGTATTTTTATCCTCTTATTGAAGTTTATTATTCTCTTGTTATTGAAGTATATTTAACCTCTTATTGAAGTATATTTATTATTGAAGTAAGTGTGTATTGTGCTTCTTTTTCAAAAGATTGCTCCCCAGGGAGGAAAAACTTTCGCCAAAGTTCACACTTTCCTGACGTCATGTGGTGATGTTGATTTACCTTCTATTCTCTATTGTGTGAGAACGAAGAGAAATAACGAGGAGAGGAGATGGAGAAGGAGGGGGAAGAAGAAGAAGGAGGAGGAGAAGAACTGAAGGAGAAGGAGGAGGTGGAGGGGAAGACGAAGGAGGAAGAGGGGGAGGAGGAAGAAGAAGAAGAAGGAGGAGGAGGAGAAGAAGAAGTAGGAGAAGGAGGAGGTGGAGGGGAAGACGAACGAGGAAGAGGGGAAGGAGAAAAGGAAGAAGAAGAAGGAGGAGGAGGAGGAGGATAAGAAGAAGAAGTAGAAGAAGGAGAAGGAGGAGGTGGAGGGGAAGATGAACGAGGAAGAGGGGAAGGAGAAGAGGAAGAAGAGGGAGAAGGAGAAGAAGAAGAAGAAGGAGGAGAAGAAGAAAAAGAAGAAGGAGAAGAAGAAGAAGGAGGAGGAGAAGAAGAAGTAGGAGAAGGAGGAAGTGGAGGGGAAGACGAAGGAGGAAGAGGGGGAGGAGGAGAGGAAGGAGGAGAAGAAGAAGTAGGAGGAGGAGGAGGAGGAGGAGAAGAAGAGAGTCTTCCTTCTATCCTGTCTTCCTTCTCTGTTCGATATCGGGACGAAAAGACCTCAGTAGACTCAAGTTACTAACTGGACTAATCAGTTTCTTTTCAGTAGCTCCGTGTACCAATGGACTAATACAGTTTCCTCTATTAATCCCACACACAAAAAGCCCAAACTGAGGCTTAGGTGTAGGGGCTGGTCAGCCCCAAAGGACGGGTTGAGCTTCTACGAATCTACACGAATCTTCCTCTATTAAAACTCTTTAAACATAAAAATCTCACCTAATCTCATTCCCACTCTTGATATACCTCAGCGAATCAGCAAACACCTCTTCAGCAAACATTTTGATAGTATTGAAGGTGTATCTAATTGCTGTAATGATAATAGAATATCTAAGTAAATGCAGTTTCTTTGTGTTATTATGTCACAACTTTGGTGCTCACTGCAGCATTGTACTCCTGCAGTCTAAACAAGGTCTTATTACCCTAGTCAAGTGAAGACAAAGTATTCTACTGCTATTTTCCTGTTATGATGTTACTTGACATAGTTTCCCGTTTAAAAAACATCCCGTTTGAACATAGTATCCCGTTTACAAGGTCTTATGTTGTATTTGGGTCGCCACCCTCCCCAAGTAGCGCCACCATCGATTATTCAAAGTAGTCCCAATTTTTTACTCTGTCCCAAATTTGTCCCGTCCCAAAATATTTGCTCGTGAGTGTATATCGCTTTCCACCTCTGCCTTCTCCATCAGAAGACATTTATATGAAATTTGAGGGCATGATTTATTAACTTTTATTGTAAATGTTGTTTTGAATGATGTTATTGATGAGGATGAATTTCCCCAGTAACATTGAGCGTGGTTTGTAACTGGATGGGTGGTACTGCTGACTCTAAGTCAGCTTAGAGCTGACAAATCAAGGATTGTCCTCAGGAAGCTGAGTGCACTTTTCAGATAGCAGCTTGATACACTTCATGTAGGTTCCAGTTCTAGACTATCTCTAAAGATCTAAGGATCTAGCCTTATTATACCCTTCTCCTCAACTTATTTTAATCTTTCTTCCATCCTTTTTCTAACCTTCTTCTTCCAAACTTTTTCTACCCTTATTTCTACTCTTCTCCTATCCTTATTCTACCCTTCTTCTAATCTTCCCCTTCCCTTCTTCTAACCTTATTCTTCCAAACTTTTTCTTGACCCCGCCGAGAATCGAACCCGGGTCTCCCGCGTGCAAGGCGAGCACAGTGACCACTACGCCATGGGAGCTGAATAATAGAATATCTAAGTAAAGTACCTAGTAAAGATAGTGATGAATTTCTGAGAACCTTATCATAAATATTAGAATGATACTAAATGATAGTAGAGTAAGAATAAAGTGAGAAAACTTAGTAAGTAACGAATTTCTGAGAAATTAATCATGAATTTTGTATTAATTTATTATGATGGATTTGGAATTCTGAGAAACAGAAAATGAAGACTTAGGTATTATGACAACATTTTAAGAGGGAAAAAAAAAATCAAGGAAATTCAAGTAAAACTGAGACAGCTTGATGTAAGCTTTTTTCTGTCAAGTTATATTTTTAAATATGTATTATTCTTTTTCTTTTTTTATGATCTGTCTAGCCATTTTTTTAAATATTATTTTAAAAAGAAACAGAGAGGGCAGGGATAGAAAGCGAAGGAGGAGACAAAAAGAAGAGAGAAGAAGATGAAGAGGGGAAAAGACAGGCGGATAAATATGGAATAAATATGGATGGAAAAGAGAAAAAATAATTCCTTTTGTTTTATTCGTTGTCTTTTCTTCTTCCTCTTCTTCTTCTTCTTCTTCTTCTTCTCCATCTCCTATTTGTTTTCGTTCTTCTTTTCTTTCTTTCCACGTTCGCTTTTCGAGAACAATACAAGTACAGTCAGTGGTCCTTTCACTACTAAGGTAAGGTGGTCGAAAGAAGAAGGAATAGATGCTAGGCATGAACGACTGTCACAAATGAGGCTCCTCAAGTGAAGTAATTTTGTAAATCTGATTGAAAAAAGTAAAAAGAAAATGTCCTTCTGTATCCCTTTCGCATTATGTAGGGACTGACTGCGGGTAAAGGGACTTTTCAGTCTCATTCTGGCAGGATAAACAAGGTATATTCTATTCTATGTAGTTACCTCATGACACGTTCTTTTGCATCCAGCCTATCCAAGAACGGAAAATTTTGGCTAGAAAATTTCCGCCCTAGTCGAGATTCGAACCGAGCACCTCCGGGTTGAGAGTCAGTGCCCTTGACTACTCGGCCACAGAGGTGGGCCAGATGTAGGTACCTTGACCAACAATAAGGCGCACTCCTTTGATTACATTTAAGGCGTTTTTTCCCCTCATTAAAAAATCGCTATAAGGGCCAACAAATTGGCTAATTTGAGCCCCTGTTCAATTCACCTCACCAGACACGGTAAGCATTTGGGAGAGGGCTTTTGAAGAAATTAATTTGACCTTTGCAAACTCTTTCCTTTGTTGCCCAAAACACACACATACACACACATATAAATTATGAAATATGTGGAAGAAGTTAAAGGCGCTTCCCGCCCGAGTAATAAGGGATGTATTGTGAATTAAAAAGTTCCAATTCAATACAAACAAATGTCAAAAGTTTGATGGGGGTTTTCAAGGAGGGTGGGGAAAAAAGGGGGGGATTTAGGGAAGTTATAGAGGTGTGTTAGAGAGGAAAAGGGGAGTTATAGGGGGAACTAAGAGGGGGTAAAGATGTGTTATAGGGGAAAAAAGGTTGAGAAGATGTGTTAGAGGGGGTAGAAGAGAATTATATATTGTTCTCAGAATGGTCCTTTCTTCTCCAACTCTTCTCAACACTTCTTCATTTCTCACCTTGTCTGACCATTTGATATTCTCAATTCTTCTCCACAGCCACATCTCAAAACTCTCTAAATATGTTTCCTGCTTATCCTGCTCGAATGAGACTAAACAGTCCCTTTGCCCGAGCAGTCTAAACAAGCAGGTCTCGTGTATTTTATGGGTTTAGCCCTCTTCTTCTTAGCCTTCTTTTACCTAAAAACTGCCAAGAGTATTCCAAAGGATACCTAATTCCCAAAGGATCACGGTAATAGCACGTTTGCACGTTAAATGAACCAGTTCCCTATGAAGTTGAACAACGTTGAGCGTGGTTAGTATCCGGATGGGTGACCATCTCAACAATCGCGTTTTCCAGGTCGCGTATAAACCCTGTTATAGGTAGGTACCTCTTGGAAGGGAAAAAACAATAATTTCATCCACAGCAAGTGGCAATACCACCTTGCAAGCACCATTTCCCGATATAGATCACTAAAGTTAAGTAACGTTGCGCGTGACCCATTCGGGCTGATTGCAACCCACATTAATTTTCTTCGTTTTCCCCATAAATAACCCTCTCCCCCCCTATCGTCAAGATTCTGTCCCTTTTTCCATAATAATTCCCCATTATTTTCCCCCTCAATTATAAGTCTTCCCTCTCCTATAATTTTCAAGGAAAATAATGAACCTTATGTAAAGTAAATTTCCAAACTTCATTAGGTTTCAATTTCGTCGGAATTTACGCGGGCTCTTTGGAAAATTAAAGCACCAACAAAGATTGCCTTCTTATACAAGGTGTTCAACGTGTTATATGAACATTCGTCCGATGTTAGCCCAGTGGTAAAGCGTTTGCTAGTCAGAAGGTCCTGGGTTCTATGTTCACCATCGACAAAAATTTGCACTCGCTTGTTTTCACTGCAAACATTTCTGGTATTTGCAGGTTACTTTCTGGTGTTCTCGTGTTGACCCAGAACCTACCTACCTATTGCATCCTTTTCTGTCCATCTGATGAGATGCATGCTCAGGAATGGGCATGCTACGACACAGACCACACGAGTCTCACGTTGCAGTTGTTGCACTAGTATTAGAAATGTTCTAAATTCATACTCGAATTTACAAAACAAAAGGGTTGGGTTACCTAGCACTCAAAACTCCCTGTATACATATTTCTTAAAATCACTCTCTTCCTCTCTTCCCCCCCCCCCCCCTCTCCCTCTCTCTCTCTCTCTCTCTATCTCTTTCTCTCTCTCTCTCTCGCTTTCTCTCTCTCTTGTTAACCGACCAACATGAATAATTTCGCTTAAGAATAGTTTACCTATGTTCTAAGAACACAGTCTCCAAGTTTTTCTTCACGTGTACTAAATTGTCCTCTATTGTCATGGTGATAACACTACGTTCACATGCACGTTTTTTTTTTTTTTTACCGTGACGTTTTTTTTTTTCCATTGGACGGGAAAAAAACCGTCCCGTTCCGTTGAGTTCACACTAGACGACAAAAAAAAAAAAAAAAGTCCCGTTCAGTTGAATACCACTTCTAGCCTTATCGAAGTCTTCGTTAAAAGTCAGACATATCTCACGCCAACATTCGATCCTCTTCTGTTTGTCCTTTGATACTTTTATCCCAACAGAGCAGGTCTACCTTCTACCAAAGAAATTAGTTGTTCACTGTCAAAATTATTACTCGTGTTGTCCAGTTCGTAAATTAGTATAGATCTCAAAGTAGGTATTTAGAAGTTTTAGTAATAAAAACTTTCAAAATAATCAAAACTCTCAAAATTATTAGTTATGATTTTTTCGGAAATTTACCTCAACAGTCAACAATTGAGAACAAACTGAGACAAGAAAGAGGACGGACAATGATTCTTTTCTGGTTAATGCTGTCCCAATTTTGGGAACAATACTACTCGTATCACATAATTTCACACGTATGGTCCGGTGAATATAAAATTATGTTACCTACCGTAACACCTGGTTTTGAGGATGTAAATTGAAATCAATTAAACACACCTCATGTCCACCGAGATAATCTAATTACGTAACACCGAAATCTAATTATCTAATACCGAAATCTAATTAGTAATTCAATTGTAAAATGAAAAATAGATTGGAGCAACCTTCGTGGCCGAATAATCACCACGCTTGCAACCCGGGGATCCCAGGTTCGATCTCCTGCATATTTTCTTTTCTTTTTTAGTGTATAGCCAGAAGGATGGCTAAAATTCAAACAAATTCGTGTATGGATGATCTGGAAATTCTACCAAAGCCCAAGTGCCCAAATAGGTAAGTATGACACACAATTAGGTATGCCCAAATAGGTAGGTATGAGACAGTGTTTAAAATTTAAATTTGGGCTAACCAAAACCAAATACCTACCAAAATAGTTTGTGGCAATTAAAGTTCAAACACATTGAGCTGCATTCCTAAAGCTATGTTAAATTCACGTAGGTAATTGAAGTAGGTAATTATGATGGTCTGAGTACTTTGAGGTTCACGCTTTACACAAGTACCTAATGTCATTATTATATCCTGACTATAAATTTTGTCATTATTATGCCTACTATTACTGACTATTACTATTACAGTTATTATCACTCATTCTAAAAACAGTCATTATTATAGGTTATTGTCATTATTTACCAGAGCGCGGACCGTACAGTCTCGAGGACATGGTAATTTGGTCATCCAGGACCAGAGGTCTGAGCACACTTCCAGCAGGCAGTTCAAGTACCATTCAAGTACCTAATTAGTTTGGCCCGCGGAACCCTTTTCAAAAGGTGAACATCTTTGCGGAACCCTGAACTTTCAAGATTGCACCCCCCACCCCCCTTTTTATAAAAATACAACCAGTTTTTTTTAAAAGAAAGGTTAGTACGTCTGCCTTTCAATCGCTAGGTCGCGGGTTCGATTCCCGCCCAGGGCGAATTTTATCCTAAACAGATAAAGTTTGTTCTCGGAACGGCTGGCTTTCCTCCCATCCTGTCATTCTCTTCTCTCTTCGATTTCGGACGATAAGACCTTAGATGTTACAGTTCCCTCTATCAAACCTCTAAAAAAAGCTGTGTAAGATGAAATACCTAGTCTAAGATGGTCGTTTTGAAACTGCATTTTATCTAGTGTATGATTTTTCCAAAATGTCTCGCGGAACCCTTGCTGTCAGCTCGCGGAACCCCTAGGTTCCGCGGAACACCAATTAAGAAACACTGAGCTAGTCCAAACTTTTTCTACCCTTATTATACCCTTCTCCTCAACTTATTTTCCTTTCTTCCATCCTTCTTCTAACCTTATTCTTCCAAACTTCTTCTAGCCTTATTATACCCTTCTCCTCAACTTATTTCAACCTTTCTTCCATCCTTCTTCTAACCTTATTCTTCCAAACTTTTTCTACCCTTATTTCTACTCTTCTCCTATCCTTATTCTACCCTTCTACTAATCTTCCCCTTCCCTTCTTCTAACCTTATTCTTCCAAACTTCTTTTATAGCCTTATTATACCCTTCTCCTCAACTTATTTTAACCTTTCTTCCATCCTTCTTCTAACCTTATTCTTCCAAACTTCTTCTACCCTTATTATACCCTTCTCCTCAACTTATTTTAACCTTTCTTCCATCCTTCTTCTAACCTTATTCTTCCAAACTTTTTCTACCCTTATTTCTACTCTTCTCCTATCCTTATTCTACCCTTCTACTAATCTTCCCCTTCCCTTCTTCTAACCTTATTATACCCTTTTCCTCAACGTTTCTTCCATCAGTCTTCTAACCTTATTCTTCCAAACTTCTAGCCTTATTTTACCCTTCTTCCAACGTTCTCCTTACCTTATTTTCCCTTCTTCTAACCTTATTATACCCTTTTCCTCAACGTTTCTTCCATCAGTCTTCTAACCTTATTCTTCCAAACTTCTTCTAACCTTATTCTTCCAAACTTTTTCTACCCTTATTTCTACTCTTCTCCTATCCTTATTCGACCCTTCTCCTCAACTTATTTTAACCTTTCTTCCATCCTTCTTCTAACCTTCTTCTTGCACACTTTTTCTACCCTTATTTCGACTCTTCTCCTATCCTTATTCGACCCTTCTTCTAATCTTCCCCTTCCCTTCTTCTAACCTTCTTCTTCCAAACTTCTTCTAGCCTTATTATACCCTTCTCCTCAACTTATTTTAACCTTTCTTCCATCCTTCTTCTAACCTTATTCTTCCAAACTTCTCCTAGCCTTATTTTACCCTTCTCCTATCCTTATTCTACCCTTCTTCTAATCTCCCCCTTCCCTTCTTCTAACCTTATTATACCCTTTTCCTCAACGTTTCTTCCATCAGTCTTCTAACCTTATTCTTCCAAACTTCTAGCCTTATTTTACCCTTCTTCCAACGTTCTCCTTACCTTACCTTATTTTCCCCTCTCGTAACATTATACTCTCTTCTCCTCCTGACCTCGTTTCTAAATTCCCTTCCCCTACTTTAGCTTCGTATATGGAATGCCTCGGGCGTTATTGGAGGGGAGGGGACAACCTTCAATTCCTCCCCTCCTCTTTCTCTGTTGTCAAGTCTGTGCGGTGATGTCAGCGTTTCTCAACCTTTGCTGACAAGGTTCCTCTACGCTCCTAGAACCTTTATAAGGTGGGTAAGATAAAAGTTTTTTTTGGTGGAATGAAAATATGTATAGTTGACATTATATTATGTATAGGGGACTTTGAACCACCAACCTCCAGATTCAGAGTCCACCGCGCTAATCACTGCACCACTGAGGTTCTATTCCATCAGTCTTCTAACCTTATTCTTCCAAACTTCTAGCCTTATTTTACCCTTCTTCCAACGTTCTCCTTACCTTACCTTATTTTCCCTTCTTCTAACGTTCTCCTTACCTTATTTTCCCCTCTCGTAACATTATACTCTCTTCTCCTCCTAACCTCGTTTCTAAATTCCCTTCCCCTACTTTAGCTTCGTATATGGAATGCCTCGGGCGTTATTGGAGGGGAGGGGACAACCTTCAATTCCTCCCCTCCTCTTTCTCTGTTGTCAAGTCTGTGCGGTGATGTCAGCGTTTCTCAACCTTTGCTGACCAGGTTCCTCTACGCTCCTAGAACCTTTATAAGGTGGGTAAGATAAAAGTTTTTTGGTGGAATGAAAATATGTATAGTTGACATATGTATAGGGGACTTTAAACTACCAACCTCCAGATTCAGAGTCCACCGCGCTAATCACTACACCACCGAGGTTCTATTTTATTTGACATTCTCACAACCTTCAGGGGGTTTCTTTAGGTTGGTTTTTAGTCCCTTTCCTTTATTATTACAATAGTAATAAAAAGGTATAAGGGACGGACTATTGTATTCGCTTCGGTGTCTGTCACTCGCTCGTTTTTACTTATTCGAGCCCCATATTTTGAGAACCATCGGTCTGAGCTTTTGATCTCTAATAAGATTTTCAAATAACATGACGATGTTGATGATGGCTTCCCAATATTCCCCATTTGAACTTTGTCTCGGGATGAATTTAATGGTAATTCTCATTAATTCCCCAAAGCACTTTCGCAGAAATACTTCCCCGCAATACAAACCTGTACCTATTCATTAGTAGAAGAGATGCGGGTTGCATACTTATATTTATTCCTAGGAGAGAAGAAAATCGGGGAGAGACGAAACAGTTGGTTTCCGATAAAGTTACCTGTTCTACTTAAGATAGAATAGAATATTCTATCGTAAGTGTACCATTTATTCGCCCACCTAAAAAACGTACCATTTATTGGCCCACCTGCCCACATTTATTTTTCTAATTTTTGTTTTTATTACTACAATTTTTGAATAGCACTGTTTCGATAGCAGTCTTTAAGCCCTTTCTTTTGATGAAATTGGATCTTGAAAAAGTTCGTCCAGTTCAGACTTATGTGGCGTATGGTACAGGTGGGCCAATAAATGGTACGTTTTTTAGGTGGGCGAATAAATGGTACACTTACCCTACTTCCCCGCAATACAAACCTGTATCCATTAGTAGAAGAGATGCGGGTTGCATACTTATATTTATTCCTAGGAGAGAAGAAAATTGGGGAGAGACGAAACAGTTGGTTTCCGATAAAATTACCTGTTCTACTTAAGATAGATTAGAATAGAATAGAATATTATATCTCAAGTAGAATCCTGCTTATATATACTAGTAAATCTGTTCTAGAACAGGTAACATCGTAACTTCAACTGTTTTCTTGATTTAGGTTCCTCTTCTCCATCTCTCACGATCTTGTGCTTCGTCCTTTATTTCTTCAAATGTCCTTCCTTTCAATATGTCCGTCAGCATTCCGAATTTCTTCCTTCCTCTCGATCTCGTTCCTTCAATTCTTTCCCGCCCGAGTAATAAGGGATGTATTGTGAATTAAAAAGTTCCAATTCAATACAAACAAATGTCAAAAGTTTGATGGGGGTTTTCAAGGAGGGTGGGGAAAAAAGGGGGGGATTTAGGGAAGTTATAGAGGTGTGTTAGAGAGGAAAAGGGGAGTTATAGGGGGAACTAAGAGGGGGTAAAGATGTGTTATAGGGGAAAAAAGGTTGAGAAGATGTGTTAGAGGGGGTAGAAGAGAATTATATATAGGGGGGATTGCCATTGGCTGCGATTAGCTTGCGGTGAAATAAACAAGGTTTTGGGGAATCTAGAGAGAAATGTCCGATGTATGGCACTTGTAGAGGGTTATATGTTTTAGACTTTTAGAGCATTGCTGTTCTAGATGAGTGTTAGAGGTAAAGGAGCGTTGTTGGGTGCGGTTATAGCTAGGGGCAAAAAGATTGCGTGGTATCTACAGGGTGTAAATTAAGTATGATGAGATTTTCGAAGGAAAAAAAGAGGGGCCTGTCCCGGCCAATTCGGGACGTTTGGCAAGCCTAGTTATAATTATGTTTTAGAGCATTGCTGTTCTAGATGAGTGTTAGAGGGAAAGGAACGTTATTGGGTGCGATTATAGCTAGGGGCAAAAAGATTGCGTGGTATCTACAGGGTGTAAATTAAGTATGATGAGATTTTCGAAGGAAAAAAGAGGGGCCTGGAAGGTCCTCTTTAGGACTTCTAGAAGGGATAGAGGGACCTTTGCAGGGCCGGGAATTTTTGAGAAAGAGGTGACAAGTAAAAGTGGATAAAGTGGATCGTATGGGGAAAAGTGGAGACAGCTTCCACAGCTTTTGTTTTTGTTTACTTTATTTCTTCATTCTTCCTCTCTTCTCTTCTTCCTCCTGCTCCTTCCTCTTCTTCTATTCTTCCCTTCCGCTCCCTCCTATTCTTTTCCTTCCTGTACCTCCTCTTCTCCTTTCTTCTCCTCTTCCTCCCAGTTCTTTCCAACCTTCTCTGCCTCTTCCTCCTCCTTCTTTCTCTTCGCCCTTTCCTTCCACTTTTCGCTTTTAATTAATCATTGAAACACATACACAACACAACAACTCGTGGAAAACAATAAAAACGAAATGTGTGTGTGTGTGTGTGTGTTTGTTTGTGTGTGTGTGTGTGTGTGTGTGTGTTTGTTTGTGTGTGTGTTTGTACAAAGACATCTCGAGTCTGACAGATGTACAAATACAAAATTTGGAGAAATTTCCTTTTGTAGACATCCCTACACACTCTGAATTACGTGAATTCCCTTTTAACTGTAAGCGCTTCTACACACCAGAGCAAAAAATTTGGGATGGTTAGCATTTCCTTTCCTTTATTTTTATTTTATTTATTTTTAACTGTGGTCTCTGACACCCCGAAAGGAGTGTTTTAGAAATGTGTTTAAAGGTTTTTTAACACCAGCTAAAAGCTCATGATGTCTTCAAGATTCAAGATGCTAACTTTGGGTTTCTAGATGGCTCTATTTTCGATGGAAATAGTATAGAAATCTTGTTTATTCTGCCAGAATAATTATTAGTTATGATTTTTTCGGAAATTTACCTCAACAGTCAACAATTGAGAACAAACTGAGACAAGAAAGAGGACGGACAATGATTTTTTTTTTGGTTAATGCTGTCCCAATTTTTGGAACGGTATTCTACTCGTATCACATAATTTCACACGTAGGTATGGTCCGGTGAATATAAAATTATGTTACCTACCGTAACACCTGGTTTTGAGGATGTAAATTGAAATTAATTAAACACACCTCATGTCCACCGAGATAATCTAATTACGTAATACCGAAATCTAATTACGTAACACCGAAATCTAATTAGTAATTCAATTGTAAAATGAAAAATAGATTGGAGCAACCTTCGTGGCCGAATAATCACCACGCTTGCAACCCGGGGATCCCAGGTTCGATCTCCTGCATATTTTCTTTTTAAAATAGATTGGAGCAACCTTCGTGGCCGAATAATCACCACGCTTGCAACCCGGGGATCCCAGGTTCGATCTCCTGCATATTTTCTTTTCTTTTTTAGTGTATAGCCAGAAGGATGGCTAAAATTCAAACAAATTCGTGTATGGATGATCTGGAAATTCTACCAAAGCCCAAGTGCCCAAATAGGTAAGTATGACACACAATTAGGTATGCCCAAATACATAGGTAGGTATGAGACAGTGTTTAAATCTTAAATTTGAGCTAACCAAAACCAAATAGGTACCTAATACCAAATTAAAGTTTGTGGCAATTAAAGTTCAAACACATTGAGCTGCATTCCTAGAGCTATATGTAAATTCAGGTAGGTAATTGAAGTAATTATGATGGAGCCCAAGTGCCCAAATAGGTAAGTATGACACACAATTAGGTATGCCCAAATAGGTAGGTATGAGACAGTGTTTAAAATTTAAATTTGAGCTAACCAAAACCAAATACCTAATACCAAATTAAAGTTTGTGGCAATTAAAGTTCAAACACATTGAGCTGCATTCCTAGAGCTATGTAGGTATATTCAGGTAGGTAATTGAAGTACCTAATAATTATGATGATCTGAGTATTTTGAGGTTCACGCTTTACACAAGTACCTAATGTCATTATCATATCCTGACTATAAATTTTGTCATTATTATGCCTACTATTACTGACTATTACTATTACAGTTATTATCACCCATTCTAAAAACAGTCATTATTATAGTCATTGTCATTATTTACCAGAGCGTGGACCGTACAGTCTCGAGGACATGGTAATTTGGTCATCCAGGTCTGAGCACACTTCCAGCAGGCAGTTCAAGTACCATTCAAGCACCTATAGGTACCATTAGAATTTCAAGTACTTGAATCCTGTTGCCAGATGTTATGTATTTGCATGAGGACTACCAATAACATTAACCATACCAAGAACAATTTAACAATAGAATTGGAGAGCCGGAAAGGCAATCAACCACTTTGAAATGCAGAAGAAAACCGCACCCAACACACAGAAACATTCAGTCACAACCTCCGTATCTATGAAGTTATCTAGCACTTGTCGAGAAATGAGAGAGCGAGAGAGAGAGAAAGGATATGGCTTGTAATTTGGGGAAATTTCATGTAATGTCAGGATAAATTGGCCCAAAGCGTTTTCCTTTTCTTATATCTCAAATTTACTCTCTCTTTCCCTCTCTCTCTCCTCTCTCTCTCTCTCTCTCTCTCTCTCTCTCTCAAGGTAAACAAATGGTAACGCTTTTGATTGCCCTTATTTTTTAGTGAAAATTTAATAAATTAGGCAGATTTTCATCAATAAAAGTAATTTTTCTGATAAAGTAACTGCCAAGAGTATTCCAAAGAATAACCTAATTCCCAAAGGATCACGGTAATAGCACGTTAAATGAACCAGTTCCCTGTGAAGTTGAACAACGTTGAGCGTGGTTAGTATCCGGATGGGTGACCATCTCAACAATCGCGTTCTGCTTAATTTTTCCGGCCCCATTCAGGCTGTGTGAAGTGTGAGACGATCTGGGCAACCGTCTGGGTTTTCTCAGCCCCTATCAGTCTAAGTCTAACACTCGATTTATGAACAAGAATGATCGTTCTTAGATCAGTCTCAAGTCAAAATTGACCAATCAAATGCCTTGAGACTATGCTTAGCACGAACTTAAGAGCCAGCATTTTGTTCATAAATATGGGTGTAAGTGATAACTTGTCACCATCAAATGGAGAGTAAAACCCCCATAACTAAAAACTTTAGTAGTTATAACAGGGTTTATACGTTTTTTCCCGGAATGAAATTCCATGACTTTTCCAGAAAATTTCCATGAATTTTCCAGAAAATTAGGGGGCGGAGGTACTCAAAAATCAGTAAAAATTACCCCTTCATTTTGATAAAATATGCAATATGCAGAATATCAATTAATGTGAGCGGGAATACGCCGCAGGCCGTTTTTCGGAAATAGGTACTTGATATTTATTTATTCATTTATTTACACGCTAAGCAGCAAGACCATGTGTGAAGTA
This sequence comes from Diaphorina citri, assembly GCF_000475195.1. Classification (NCBI taxonomy): domain Eukaryota; kingdom Metazoa; phylum Arthropoda; class Insecta; order Hemiptera; family Psyllidae; genus Diaphorina; species Diaphorina citri. The sequence continues at coordinate 77,068 of NW_007379353.1, read as the reverse complement.
CTTGATATTTAATTTGAATACTTTGAAATTTTGACCGGGTGGCAAAGTCCGTGACTTTTTTTAGGTTTTCTTTAAATTTTCACGATTTTCCATGACTTTTTGGCCGATTTTCTTTTTCCATGACTTTTCCAGGTTTTCCAGTTTTTCCAGGTCGCGTATAAACCCTGCTATAGGTACCTCTTGGAAGGGAAAAAACAATAATTTCATCCACAGCAAGTGGTAATACCACCTTGCAAGCACCATTTCCCGATAGATCACTAACGTTAAGTAACGTTGCGCGTGACCCATTCAGGCTGATTGCAACCCACATTAATTTTCTTCGTTTTCCCCATAAATAACCCTCTCCCCCCCCTTCCAAACATGTCACATGTGCAATGGTAGAGAATCTCTAAAAGGGGAAGGTATATTGCACAGTGCTTCCTCCGACAGTGAAACAAAGTCGACTAAACGGTTAGAGATATTGTAAATGTTACAACAGAAAACCCAAATAAGCACCATTCAATAGGATAAGGAAAGTCGTGTGATGTTCACACCAGATATTTTTTTTTTTTTACTTTCTATTACTAAAGTATAGTGAGGCCAAGCGAAGCTATACCTACTAGCAATGAGAAAATATTGCAATCGGTCCATTTTTTTTCCAAAAAAAAGGAGAAAAAACAGAAATCTGAAAATAAAAATAATAATATCATAGCTCGCGTGTACAAAATAATCTTCTTAGATTTTAAGACCCTTGGGAAGAAAGGGAGAGGAGAGAGGAAAGGAAATGAAAATTGAAGAAGGGGAGGAAAAGAAAAGGAAGAAAAAGGAAGGGAGAGAGGAACATGAGAAGGAATTAAGAGGAGGTGAAAAGAGGAAGGAAGGAGAAGAAAAAGGAAGATAGCGGAAGAGAAGGAGGAAGGGAGAAAGAGATAGGGAAGAGAAAGAAAGAGGAGAAGAGAGAGAGAGAGAAAGAAAGAGGAGAAAGAAGAAGGGAGAGATTACCTATGGAAGAGGAGGAGGAGAAAGAGGAAGGGAGAAAGGAATTAGAGGGGAAGGGAGGAATGAGGTTGGGTGGGAAAAGCTGAAGGTCCAAACTCTTGTGGCTTTAATATTTTGCACGAAAATCTACTTAGGTGGAAAATCTGTGCGTTTATAAATTCATACCTACTTTTTCTTCGTCTTCTTCTTGTTTCTCTGTGTCTCAATCTCTCTCTCTCTCTCCTGGACTAAGTTCCTATCAATACCTATCTCTCTCTCTATCTCTCTCTCTTTCTCTACCTCTTTTTTCCCTCTCTCTCTCTCTCCCTCCAGTTTACCTTTCTATCACTACCTATCTCTCTTTCTATATCTCCCTCCCTTCTCTCTCTCTAATACTTTCCCTCTCTCTCCCTCTACAGTTTACCTTTCTATATCACTACCTATCTCTCTTTCTATATCTCCCTCCCTTCTCTCTCTCTCCCTCCCTCTCTCTCTCTCCCTCCATTCTATCAATACCTACCTATCCTTCTCTATCACACTTCAAACCTCCTGGGACAATTTAACAAAAATCTGCAGTTGAGTAACTGACAGGGGGAAAAAAAGCGATATTAATAAATCCCTCATCTCCTGTAAATACATACAGGGTGCTTCAAAAAAAAACCGGGGAAGGAAAAAAATAATAAAGAGGAAGGAATTGAAGAATTCTAGGAAGGATT
>NW_007379353.1:66098-75069 GCF_000475195.1 Diaphorina citri | reverse complement strand
ATACCCATTAGGTGAACGGGTAATCTCATGTCGAAGGGACAAAACAAAACAAAATCTAATCAAGAAATTATGTAGTTAATATAAAATATGCTAGGTGCCCTCGTAATGGACGGTCGGTGGTCTAATAATAATTTCCTTTTCTTCTAAACTTTAAAGATTGTTAATAACAAATATTCTTCAGTTCATGATAGTAAAAGACCGTAGAATAGAATAGAATAGAATAGAATATACCCTGTTTATACTGCCAGAATGAGACTGAAAAGTCCCTTTACTCCCGCAGTCTAAACAAGGTCTCATGTATTTGGTACAAAATAGGTGTATTTTTTTTTTTTAAATTAAAACCTTGCTTAAATTCTAAAAAAAAAGAAAAAGAAAAACAACGTTCTAGGTAGGTATTCTAAGAAAAGAGTGAGAGAGAGAGAGAAAACTGGATTCAGAATTTTTTTAGTCCATCTGTAGAGTGGTGTTACAGAAACAGCTCATAATTATGTAGATATCTGATCAAAATTTGTACAAACCTTTTGAGCCACCCGGTACTATCACGGTATGAAATGGATGGGTTATGGATTCGACCTAGGGTAGCTTGGGGGTAATGGCGCGGTCGAGGGTAAGTTGGGCGGGGTAAAAAACCTCTCAACGCCTCCTGTGCTCCCAGCGAAAACCTGTCTTATTAATGTATCAAATTTATCAGAGGGGCGAGGTAATATTTTTTCCCCCTCTTTTCGCTTGTCTGTTTGACAGTGAGTCATTGAGAGCTGTGACGGGGAAAAGAGAAGGGAAAAAAGAGAAGGGAAAAAAGAGGAGGGAAAAAAAGGGAGAAAGGAGAAATAGAAGCCGAGACGGGGAAAAATATAGAGGGAGGGAGAGAGAGGGAGAAATAGAAGCCGTGACGAGAAAAAGAGGGAGAGAGAAAAGGAGAAGAAGAGAGGGAGAGAGAAATGGAGAAGAAGGAGGGAGGAAAAGGGAAAAAATCCGTTGTGATGAGGGAAAAAAGACTGGTGAGAGGGAAACAATCAGAGAGAAGAAGGAGAGAGAGAAATAGAGAGAGAGAGAGAAAGGGAGAAATTGTAGATAGGTGTGTATAAAAAGGAAGAGAGGAAAAAGGGAAAAAATTCGATGTCAAAAGGGAAGAAAGAGGGTAAAGTGCAAGAGTGGTCGAGAACAAAAAGGGAGAGAAAAAAAGAGAAAGAGAAAGAAAAACGAGGGAGAAAGGAGAAAAGTGCAAGAGAGGTTGAGATAGAAAAGGGAAAGAAAAAATTAGAGAAGGACAAGAGAAAGCAAAAGGAGAGAAAGTGGGGAAGAGGAAGTGAAAAAGAAAGAGAAAGAGAAGGAAGAGAAAGAAAGAGGAGGGAGAGAGAAAAAAGAGAAAGAGAAAGGAGGAAGGTGGGAAAGAGAACGAAAAAGGAGGGAGAGAGGAGAAAAGTGCAAGAGAGGTTGAGATAGAAAAGGGAAAGAAAAAATTAGAGAAGGACAAGAGAAAGCAAAAGGAGTGAAAGCGGGGAAGAGTACAAGAGTGCAAGAGAAAAAAGAGGAAGAGAAAAAGAAAGAGAAAGAGAAGGAAGAGAACGAAAGAGGAGAGAGAGAAAAAAAAAGTTTGCGTTATTTATGGGTAGTCGTTATGAACACTCATCTCATTCCCCCCCCTCTCCTCCTCCTCCTTTTCTTCTTCTTCCTCCCCTCCTCTCCCTCTCCCCCTTTTTTCCCCTTTCTCAATCTTCCCCTTCCCTTCTTCTAACCTTATTATACCCTTTTCCTCAACGTTTCTTCCATCAGTCTTCTAACCTTATTCTTCCAAACTTTTTCTAGCCTTATTTTACCCTTCTTCCAACGTTCTCCTTACCTTATTTTCCCTTCTTTTAACCTTATTCTTCCAAACTTCTTCTACCCTTATTCTACTCTTCTCCAATCCTTATTCTACCCTTCTTCTAATCTTCCCCTTCCCTTCTTCTAACCTTATTCTTCCAAACTTCTCCTAGCCTTATTATACCCTTCTTCTAATCTTCCCCTTCCCTTCTTTTAACCTTATTCTTCCAAACTTCTTCTAGCCTTATTATACCCTTCTTCTAATCTTCCCCTTCCCTTCTTCTAACCTTATTCTTCCAAACTTCTCCTATCCTTATTCTACCCTTCTTCTAATCTTCCCCTTCCCTTCTTCTACCCTTATTCTACTCTTCTCCTATCCTTATTCTACCCTTCTTCTAATCTTCCCCTTCCCTTCTTCTAACCTTATTCTTCCAAACTTCTCCTTAACTTATTCTATCCTTCTCTTAACCTTATTCTGCTCTTCTCCTAGCCTTATTTTACCCTTCTTCCAACGTTACCTTATTTTCCCCTCTCGTAACATTATACTCTCTTCTCCTCCAACCTCGTTTCTAAATTCCCTTCCCCTACTTTATAGCTTCGTATATGGAATGCCTCGGGCGTTATTGGAGGGGAGGGGACAACCTTCAATTCCTCCCCTCCTCTTTCTCTGTTGTCAAGTCTGTGTGGTGATGCCAGCGTTTCTCAACCTTTGCTGACCAGGTTCCTCTACGCTCCTAGAACCTTTAAAGTTTTTTTGGTGAAATGAAAATATGTATAGTTGACATATCGTCGCTGTCAATACGAACTATCGTAAGTGCAAAATCTCTATTTTTCAGGAGAGCCAAATAAAGATTTTGGTGATCTTTGAAAATTTTTGATATTTTTTCTTTTACAGTTTTATGTAGTATTATTAATTCTTGCGGTTGCAAATATTAATGAGATTTTATGTACTTTATAAGGTTCCTATTTACTTACTAGTGAAATTCACAAAAACAAAAAATAATAAAATTGTAAGTACCTACCTATGTACCTACACTTACGATAGTTCGTACTCTAAGGTTAAAGTTCAAAAACAATAAGTATAGGGCAAAATAGGAAACCACGAACTATCGTAAGTGGCACTTACGATAGTTCGTACTGAATGTTAATCCAATATGGGGCGAAATAGGAAACCATGAACTATCGTAAGTGTATAGGTACTTACAATAGTTCGTGCTTACTCAAAGACTTCAAAATTCAGTTACGTCAAAAACAAAATCTTTTACACTGTGTGAAGGACGCTGAATTCAGTTACGATACTTTGTGACATAAAAAAACGCGTTTTTCTACCCCCTACACGTATCTTAACTCAAAATCTCAAAATTTTCACTTACGATAGTTCGTATTGACAGCGACGATATGATACGCTAGTGTATAAGGTCGCTGTGAGATATAACCCAGTCCTAAATGCAAACACATTCCCGACTGAACCGCTCTTCCGATCTAACAATATAAAATACAAGACACAAGAAATTATAAGGACAGAGGTAAACTATTAATACAGGAAATAGCACTATCTGTAGCGGTGAAGAAATCGTCTATTGGTCCAGAGTACGATGTAAGTATACAATCTTGGACACCATGATTGACCGTCTGACTTTGAGTTCTAATCAGCTTGGAGGGCGTTAGGTCGCTGGTTCGATTCAAGCCGAGAGCAGATTTTTAACTAAACAGATAACCACGGGTAGGGTTCGTTCTAGGAACGGCTGGCGTTCTCCAATCCTGGTTTTTCTTCTCTTCGCTTTCGAGACCATAGCTCTTAATGTGGAAACACACTGCCCTCACGTCACGTGAGATCAGATTTACAGTTTCACCCTCTATCAAACCTAGAAAAAAAATGTAGCAAAAAGGAAAGATATGAGAAAGTAGAGAGAGATAGAGAGAGAGAGAGAGAGAGAGAGAGAGAGAGAGAGAGAGAGAGAGAGAGAGAGAGAGGGAGAGAGAGAGAAGGGAAAAGAAGTGGAGAGGAGGAAAAATATAGGCAATCGTAATTCCGTCAATTCAGGAAAAGAAAAAGAGAGAAATGAAAAGATAAAGGAGAGAGAGAGAGAGAGAGAGAGATAAGAGCTTGTTACCTCTCTTTACTTATCGAAGAAATGTAAGTTTCATCAACTTTTCACAGAAAACGCACAATAAATACATCTTGTATTTCTCTCTCTCTCTCTCTCTCTCTCTCTCTCTCTCTCTCTCTCTCTCTTTCTCTGTCTTTCCTTCAAACTGAATTACGATTCCTTTTTCTCTCTTCCTCCCAACCGCTCTCTTTATCTCTCCTTCTCAATTTCCCTCTTCCTTTATCCCCTCTCCTCCTCTCTCTTCCTTTATCTCACCTATTTCTTTATCTGAATTAGTATTCTTTCTCCCTATCTTGCCCCTCTTCCTCCCTTTCTTATCTTTCTCTCTCTCTCCCTCCCTTCTTTCTCTTCCACTTACTGAATTAGATCTTTTATCTCCCTACCTCTCCTCTCTCTTTCTCTCTCTCTCTCTCTCCTTCTCCCTCTCTATAGGTACATTTCTCTCTCTTGCTGAATCGTGATTGCCTTATATTCTTTAGAGAGAGAGAGAGAGAGAGAGAGAGAGAGAGAGAGAGAGAGAGAGAGAGAGAGAAAGATAAAATGTTTCTCCATCAATCTAGAGAGAGAGAGAGAGAGAGAGAGAGAGAGAGAGAGAGAGAGAGAGATAAAATGTTTCTCCATCAATCTCTTTTGAGAATCTTTTTCATCAAATTCTGAACAAATAAATACAAGAAGGAACAAGGAGAAAGGGAGTCATAAGGAGAGGGAGAGAGAGAGGGGAGGGGGGGGTGGTTTGCGTGTCAAACAAGAATGATAGGTAATTTCTTTATAGGTAGGGGCCAGTTCGCCAGTTGGGGTATAGAGCGACAGCTTTGTATGTTGTAAGTGCCAGGTCGCAGGCTTGATTCCCTTTCAGGGCAAACTTTACTCTTACAGATTTGGTTTTTCCGAGAACAGCTGGTTTTTTTTTCTCTGATCTGTCCTTTCTTCGATTTCGTAACAAAAAGATCTCAGTTCCCTTCAAACCTCTTAAAAAAAAAAAAAAAACCGACAGAGATCTAGGTAGGTAGGTATTTTATTATTCACATTTCTTTCCTTATGCATCAGAGCATTTTTCTTTGCTTTTGTTTTTCAATTTTCTTTTTCTTGTCCTTCTTTTTTTCCTTTCTTTTTCTTCTTCTTTTTTCGTACCTCCAACGCCCCAACCCTCGTCCTTGTCCGTATACGTTTTTCTTATCGTACGTTTCAAATGATTGGAAATTTATTACCAAACCCGAGAGATGACAAGATACATTATGCTGTCGAACAAACCTGGCGGTAATGGCATTTCATACAGGGTGTATCACAACCAGAACATGGGACCCATTTTTCGCCATCGAATGTTGACTGACCGATTTTTGCAAACCAAGTATACCTTATACCTACCTACCTACCGACTTCTTTTGTCACTGAACCCATGAAATACATGAAACCCTGTTTAGTAGGGTGGAGTGAAAAAAAATATATCATACAGGGTGTACCACAACCAGAACATGGGACCCATTTTTCGCCATCGAATGTTGACTGACCGATTTTTGCAAACCAAGTATACCTACCTACCTACCGACTTCTTTTGTCACTGAACCCATGAAATACATGAAACCTTGTTTAGACTGCTGGCTGGAGTAAATAGTCTTAGGTACAATGTTACAAAGACCTCAAGTTGAGTAGGATAAACAATCGAGTATTAGGATAAATAATTAAATTTAGGTAGTCTATTCGATTCGATTCGATTACCTCACCCAGCCTGAGTGAGGCCGGGAAAAGCCAGCAACACACGACTGCCTAGATGGTCACCCATCCGGTTACTAACCACACACATCGCCGCTTAACATCATCGATACAGGGGGGGAACTGCATTCAACGTGCTATCGCCGCTGGCTAAATATCTTTCCATTGCCCTTTTCTGGCTCAAAACAAGTATTGCGGCGTTGCCAATTTCCTTACTATTAACAATAGTGCGACGTTGCCATTCAACGTGCTATCGCCGCTGGCTAAATATCTTTCCATTGTCTTTTCGGGTTCAAAACAAGTATTGCGGCGTTGCCAATTTCCTTACTATTAACAATAATGCGACGTTGCCATTCAACGTGCTATCGCCGCTGGCTAAATATCTTTCCATTGTCTTTTCGGGTTCAAAACAAGTATTGCGGCGTTGCCAATTTCCTTACTATTAACAATAGTGCGACGTTGCCAATGAACGTGCTATTTCGTGTTCACCCTGTAGAAAATGTTTTATCTTCCCGTGTAGGTTAGTATATCAGAATATCTACATCGATTCCACCATTCCTTGTGTTTTTGAAACATGTCAGATTTTTCAATATTTATGGAGGATTCCAAATCTGGGAGAGATAATGGGAGAGGGAGGGATTAAAGGGAGCGATGAGGAGGGAAAGCATAAAAGGGAGGGAGGAATGATATAGGAGGGGAAAAAAGAAAAATATCATGGGGGAAAAAATCGGTGGGCGGCTCGGCTTAGGGAAAAAGAGGCCATGATTTCCTTTCGCAATGTAATCTCTTCTGAAGCTCGTTTCCCCTCTTTGTGCTGATAGCGAGCTCCAGAAGAGGGAAAATTCCGAAAGGAAAATAGGTACATACAACAGAACTAGACTTGAATCTAGGTTTTTATTCAACTCGACATTGTATCTTAGGCTTTCCGATTCTTCGAAACTCTCTGTGATGTTCATCCATGCGAATAAAAATTAAAAACCAAGAGCAACGTCGCTCAATTTCTGAGATCCATAGTATTTTTATCGTTATTATTAGGAGCATCCAAGTAAAGTAACCTTTTTCCTTTCTGATCGTAAACTTTCATAAAGATCAACACTCCAAGATTTTAGTCCCACAGAAAAACTTCTTCTTCTTCTTCTCTCTTCTCTTTTCTTCTTCCTAACCCCTCCCTCCTATCTCTTTTCCTTTCCTTCTTTCTTCCAAGTTTCCCCACACAGATACGCATATGACGAGTATGAATTAAATTTCCTCTTAGGAAAAAAAAACTTTCATTTAAAACAAAAACCACCTGTTTAAATAAAAGCCCTTACAAAGAGAAAGAGTGGTAAAATAACACAGATCCTAAACACATGATATAACATATACACAACATGTTTTATAATATATAACACAACATGAAAAGTAATGAAATTTAAATGAATTTTGTGGAAAACCCTGCTCGTATGTAAATAACTAAATTCATATTATCTGCTTAAAACTCCAGAAACATGGAAGCCTACCCTACCCACTTACTGTAAAAACAGAAGGTAAGACATTTTAAACCTACCAGCATATCTAACCTACCTAATGTGATGAATGGAGCAGTTGCAAATGGGTAAAAAATTATAAATAAATGGTCGATTTCTATGTAAAAAGTTGAGAAAAATCCAAATCTTTTTCTCTTTTCTTCTTCTCATGCTCTCCCCTCTCTCTTTTTTTTGTCCCCTCTTTTTTTGCTGCTTTCTCCTCTCCCTTCCTCTTTTCTCTTCCCCATTCTCTCTCTCTCTTCCTTTCTCCCTCTTCCTCATTCTCTCTCTCTCACTCCTTCTCTCTCTCTCTCCTGTTTTTCTCTCCTTTGTTTAGAATCTGATGTGATGTTATGTTGAGAAGCAAAAGTTTATCGCGCAGAGCTCACAGGGACAGGAAGGGAGAGGGAGGAGAAGGAGAGAGAGGGAGGGGAAGAGAGAGGGGAGGGGTAAAAGTCCCCGGTATTTTAAATACCTGTTGCATCAACAGATGGGGCGTGTCACGGTGTTTCATCAGCTGTTTCCTTTGCCTTTGGGATTTTTCAGAATTGAAACCAGAATTAAAAAATTCACTCGCAACCTAATTATCTAGGAGCGACGCACCCATCCGTGGCACAAGCTCTACCTATAACCTACATATCTAAGTACCTACTAGAGAGTCACGGTGTTTCATCAGCTGTTTCCTTTGCCTTTGGGATTTTTCAGAATTGAAACCAGAATTAAAAAATTCACTCGCAACCTAATTAACTTGGAGCGACGTACCCGTGGCACAAGCTCTACCTATAACCTACATTAAGGAGCGCGGTAGCGCTCCGCCCCGCCAAGTCAAGAAAGTTTAATATCTAAGTACCTACTAGAGAGCTTCGAGATGTGGATGTGGAGAAGGCTAGAAGGAATCAAGTGGTCAGATAGAGTCAGGAATGAAGAAGTGCTGAGAAGAGTTGATGAGAAAAGAGAAATACTGACCGTCGTATGTATGAAAGCCAAAGTTAAACTTTAGTTTAACTTAAGACGAACAATGTTGCCAATTTCATGTCATTTCTTGAGATAACTGGCTAGATTTCATGAAATTTGGCAAGATTTTCATTTCAAGTTAAACTAAAGTTTATCTTTAGACTTCATACATACGGCGGTGAGAACCATAGTGAACAGGAAAAGAAGTTGGCTGGGTCACATCCTGAGAAGAAATTGTCTGCAGAGAAGAATCGAGGAAAGAGATCAATAGGAAGAAAGAGGTTTGGAATGCTGAGAGATGTGCTGAATGGAAGAACGTTTGGACAAATGAAGGAGGACGCCCAAGATCGAGAAAAGTGGAGAACGTCGTGTTGAAACCTGTCCTAGGACAGATCTACATCTATATATATACTAGAATCCTCTACCTACGTGATTTAGATTGGCATCGACTATAATGTATCCTCATCCTTGAACTCCGCACTTGTTACTCCTAGTGTGACTGGACAATCCCGCCTTGGACCTGAAGGATCTCTGACAATGGGGGCAGCTCCATTGGTTGCTTGGGATGGGCACGGCCGGGGTGGGCTGGTCGTGTTGGGATTGCTCACAGTGTCAGGGGGGGCGTGAATTGCTCTGGAACCTGATGGGTTACCTACATAGGTACATAGTTCTTCTACCTACATACATAGGTACTCTCCTACCTAAGTACCAAGAAGCATCTACCTACGCCTCGTCACGTCACAACACATCTCTAAAGTTTTCCAAGCTTAATGTTGAAATTTCAAATTGTTTAACTTTTTAGAATATTAAACATCTCCTCTCTCTCTCTCTCCTTCTCTCTCTCTCTCTCTCTCTCTCTCTCTCTCTCTCTCTTTACCTTCTCTCTTT
>NW_007379353.1:63497-66089 GCF_000475195.1 Diaphorina citri | reverse complement strand
CTCTCGCTCTCTCTCTCTCTCTCTCTCTCTCTCTCTCTCTCTCTCTCTTTCTCTCTCTTTCTGCTTGGTACCCTATCCTTATTTCTCTCTTCTCTTTTACATATAATTATCATCCTCTCATTTTTCTTCTTCTTCTTCTCTCTTCTCTTTTCTTCTTCCTAACCCCTCCCTCCTATCTCTTTTCCTTTCCTTCTTTCTTCCAAGTTTCCCACACAGATACGCATACGGATGAGTATGAATTAAATTTCCTCTTAGGAAAAAAAAAACTTTCATTTAAAACAAAAACCACCTGTTTAAATAAAAACCCTCTTACAAAGAGAAAGAGTGGGAAAAAACACAGATCCTAAACACATGATATATAACATATATACAACATGTTTTATATTATATAACACAACATGAAAAGTAATGAAATTTAAAGGAATTTTGTGGAAAACCCTGCTCTTATGTAAATAACTAAATGCATATTATCTACTTAAAACTCCAGAAACATGGAAGCCTACCCTACCCTGCACTTACTGTAAAAACAGAAGGTAAGACATTTTAAACCTACCAGCATATCTAACCTACCTAATGTGATGAATGGAGCAGTTGCAAATGGGTAAAAAATTATAAACAAATGGTCGATTCCTATGTAAAAAGTTGGGAAAAATCCAAAGCACAGAAAAAGATGGTACCGGAAGACAGCTAAAAAATACAAAAATATGCAAAAACCCTCGCTGACAAATATCACCCTAATACCTTAAAATCTAATAAGAGCCTCCTGCTTTCCATTTGTAACCAACACTGCACTGGTAGGTAGGTACGAACGAAACGCTACGTACCATATCTTGTCACAATCTGTCTGGTAATACCTTCGTATTATTTATATCTCTTTTCTTCTACTCTCCTGCTACTTGGCATACTTACCTCTCTTTTCTTCTACATCCCTGTTACTTGACATTATTCACCCCTCTTTTCACCTACTTCCCTGCTCCTTTCTTCGTTTCCTCTTTCCTTCTATTCCACCTTCTACTTTCTTCATCCTTTTCTCCTCTTCCCTCCTACTTTTCTACAGTTGTTTTTTTCGTCCGTTAGGTAGCGCCACTATGCAAGCGTGCTAGCGGAGGAGCAGAAAGAACTGCGCAGAAACGTATGCGCACTAACACATTAATGGTCCTCGGACCGACTGTAACAATTTGGTAAAACATTGGGACGGTCACTCATCCAGATATCAACCAAAGTCAATGTTGCTTCGGACTTCGAAAAAAAATCTTTTTTTTTTCATATTTTATATTGATTCCTGATTTTAAGACAGAAAATTTTTGACCAAAAGTTGGCCGCCATAGGCGGCTCGGGAAATTTTTTTTACATTTTTTTAATACCTATTTAGCAAATGTAATAGAAAGTCGTGTGATGTTCACACCAGATATTTTTTTTTTTTAATTTCTTGTAATTAGGTTACTTTTGTACTTGTACCTACATCCTAAAATAACAATGACAAAAGCCTCATTTTCATGTTACCTCAGTCTCTACCTATCTAAAGATTAAAGGAATACATACTATGATGTAACAGAAGGTAAATATTTGGAAAGAGAACCTAATTGTGTGAACATTCTTGTCTAAAATAATATTATTATTCTACAATGTGTATTACGCCTATTCAACCAAAAATTTTATACAAAAGAAAAATTGTTTGAATCCCCAAGGTCTTTCGGAAAATGTCTGGGGCCAGAACAAAGAAGAAGAAGAAAAAGATCCGTCAGGATCTCTACGGGGCCACCTAACGTACAACAGGGCCCAAAATCTGGTGATTTTTTCCGAGTTGACTGTTGAATAATGAAATTCATTTATGTGGTTGTCTAATTTCAGCCTGATGGTTACCTTCCACTCAAGAGTCTATTATTTTTATTGTTACAGGAGATTATCTTATAAGCCTAATTTAATATTCCCGTTTTTTCCCTTTTCACTTTCCTTATCTTATAGGAAGGAAAGTAATATTCGACATTCGGGCAAAATTTTCGATGGTCAGTTTTTAGTGCCAGAACACGTTTTGAGGTCCCTAGAGCCTAAATCCAAAGTTTCAGCCATTGGTCCGTGTGTGTATGTCTGTCTGTGTGTCTGTCTGTTTGTAAAGAAAATATCTCGAGAACGGTATAAACTTGGTATTGGTAAATATAAACATGTAGGTACTTGGTCCTCAGGGTACACCCTATAAACAAGGTAAAGTAACTTCTACAAGTTCATTGTTAAACTTATCATTAACTCTCCTAATGGCAGTACACTACTTATTTAAGTTCTCTGCTTACCTATCTGAATAGATACAAAAAAAGCTGGTGTGAACATCACACGACTTTCCTTATCCTAATGAATCATGCTTATTATTTGGGTGTTCTTGTTCTTATACCCTAAAATTTGTGGGCCATATAGGGCCATATAGTTCCTCTAATAACACTAGTCAACAGAGTGCGTTTCAGACTCTGGATTACTCCAAAAAACTGACCGTTCTTCCTCTTGGGCCTTCACGCCTTCGTTTTAGTTAGAATATACCTTGTTTATCCTGCTCGAATGAGACTAAAAAGTCCCTTTACCCCAGCAGTCTAAACAACGTCT
>NW_007379353.1:55403-63458 GCF_000475195.1 Diaphorina citri | reverse complement strand
AAAAACACATAGGTTTATTTAATTAGAGAGCTAAACAAATCCCATCGAGGAAAAAATACGATCTGGCCACAGAACTTGTATGTCCTTGGTTGGCGAAAGGGTTGTTCCCACATGACAAAAAGAAAGAAAAAGGAAATAAGGTTTACTGCGGGTCAAAAAGAGAAAAAGAAACGAGATCAAAGCAACAATAGAAAACATAAGTTCTTTATTCGTAGCATTCTCTCCTCCTTTTCCTCCTCCTTCTTCTTCTTCTTCTTCTCTTCACCTCTACGTCCTTTGAGTCCTTTTCCTTCTCTCCTCCTCTTCCTCCTTCTTCTCCTCCTCCTTCTTCACCTCTATTCCTTATTTCTCTTCATCTTCCTTTTCCACCTCTCCCCTCCTTTTTTGTTCTTCCTCTCCTTTCTCTTCCTCCTTCTCCTCCTTCTTTCCCTCTTCTTCTCCTGCCTTTCATTTTCTTGTATTGTGTGTGACTTAAAAGCTCATTTCCCTTTGCATTATTAAAGATGGCGAGTGAAAACGTTTTGAAATTTCACCATCAAGAAACAGAGAGAAACTCGGGGGAAAAAAAAGACTGAAATGTCACAAAAATATGTTCCCCGTGTTCCCTCTTCGCCCCGTCGTCACCCATCCAAACGATCGCCTCGCCCGACCGCGCTGCCCCCCGGAGTCCTTTTTTCTTGAAATTGAAACATTTTCGTTCCGTTTCATTTGGCGTTCCTTGTGTTTTCGAAACGCGAGGGAAAGAAAGAGGGGAAGATGGAAGAGGAAGAGAAGAAGAGAAGCAGGAGGAGAAGAATGAGGAGGCGAGGAAGAAGAAGGAAGAGAAGGGAGACACAAAAGGAGAATGAAGAAGAGAAAGAGGGGACGTTGGAAGAGAAGCAGAAATAGAAGAAGTTGGAGGAGACGGAAAATAACTAAGAAGAAATGAGGTAGAAGAAGGAAAGACCCAGGAAAAGGAGGAGAAAGAGGCGGAGAAGAAGGAGGAGGAAAAAACGAGAAATATTTATAACAGAACCAAAAAAGGAGGAGAAGGAAGAGGAGGAAAGAGAAGAAGGAGAGAAAATTTCATAACACAAGTAAAATAGAAAGTAAAAAAGAATTAAAAGGAGGAGGAAGAAGTAAAAGAGGAGAAATTTCATAACACGAGCAAAAAAAGGAGGAGAAGAAGGAGGAGAAGAGAGGAAGGAAGGAAGAGGAGAAGAGAAGAAAGGAAGAAGAGGACAAAGAGCAATAAAGGGACTTTGTTTCTTTGTGTTTTTTGAATTCGGGTTTTACACGGGTTTCGCCCCGCCGTCACCCATCCAAACGATCGCCTCGCCCGACCGCGCTGCCCCCCGGAGTCCTTTTTTCTTGAAATTGAAACATTTTCGTTCCGTTTCATTTGGCGTTCCTTGTGTTTTCGAAACGCGAGGGAAAGAAAGAGGGGAAGATGGAAGAGGAAGAGAAGAAGAGAAGCAGGAGGAGAAGAATGAGGAGGCGAGGAAGAGAAGGAGAAGAAGGGAGACACAAAAGGAGAATGAAGAAGAGAAAGAGGGGACGTTGGAAGAGAAGCAGAATTAGAAGAATTTGGAGGAGACGGAACATAACATAACTAAGAAGAAATGAGGTGAAAGGAGAAGAAGGCCTTGGGAAAAGGAGGAGAAAGAGGAGAAGGAGATGAAGGAGAAGCAGGAGAAGACCTTAGGAAAAGGAGGAGAAAGAGGCGGAAAAGAAGGAGGAGGAAAAAACGAGAAATATTCATAAGAGAAGCAAAAAAGGAGGAGAAGGAAGAGGAGGAAAGAGAAGAAGGAGAGAAATTTTCATATCGCAAGTAAAAAAAGAATTAAAAGAAGGAGGAGGAAGAAATAAAAGAGGAGAAATTTCATAACACAAGTAAAGAAGGAGGAAAAGAAGGAGGAGAGGAGAGGAGAGGAAGAGGAGAAGAGAAGAAAGGAAGAAAAGAGAAATACTGAGAACCATAGTGAACAGGAAAAGAAGTTGGCTGGGTCACATCCTGAGAAGAAATTGTCTGCAGAGAAGAATCATGAAAGGAGAGCTGAAAGGAAAGAGATCAATAGGAAGAAAGAGGTTTGGAATGCTGAGAGATGTGCTGGATGGAAGAACGTTTGAACAAATGAAGGAGGACGCCCAAGATGGAGAAAAGTGGAGAACGTCGTGTTGAAACCTGTCCTAGGACAGATCTACATCTATATATATACTAGAATCCTCTACCTACGTGATTTAGGTTGGCATCGACTACAATGTATCCTCATCCTTGAACTCCGCACTTGTTGCTTCTAGTGTCACTGGACAATCCCGCCTTGGACCTGAAGGATCTCTGACAATGGGGCCAGCTCCATTGGTTGCTTGGGATGGGCACGGCCGGGGTGGGCTGGTCGTGTTGGGATTGCTCACAGTGTCAGGGGGGCGTGAATTGCTCTGGAGCCTGATGGGTTACCTACATACAAAAAACATACATAGTTCTTCTACCTACATACATATAGGTACTCTCCTACCTAAGTACCTAGAAGCATCTACCTACGCCTTGTCACGTCACAACACATCTCCAAAGTTTTCCAAGCTTAATGTTGAAATTTCAAATTGTTTAACTTTTTAGAATATTAAACATCTCTTCTCTCTCTCTCTCTATCTATCTATCTATCTCTTTCTCTCTCTCTCTCTATCTATCTATCTCTTTCTCTCTCTTTCTGTTTCTCTCTCTATCTTTTTCTCTCTCTATCTCTTTCTCTCTACTTCTATTCTACCCGCTCTCTTCATTTTCTCCTTCTTCTACTCCCCTTCATATCTCTCTCTCTCCCTCCGTTTCTTTTTCTATCATTCCTCCAGATACATCTTTCTACTCCCCTTCTTATTCCTCCTCTCTCTCTCCCCCCCTTTTTCTCTCTCCCTTTCTCTCTCTCTCTCTCTCTCTCTCTCTCTTTCTGCTTGGTACCCTATCCTTATTTCTCTCTTCTCTTTTACATATAATTATCATCCTCTCATTTTTTCTTTTCTTCTTCTCTCTTCTCTTTTCTTCTTCCTAACCCCTCCCTCCTATCTCTTTTCCTTTCCTTCTTTCTTCCAAGTTTCCCACACAGATACGCATACGGATGAGTATGAATTAAATTTCCTCTTAGGAAAAAAAAAACTTTCATTTAAAACAAAAACCACCTGTTTAAATAAAAACCCTCTTACAAAGAGAAAGAGTGGGAAAAAACACAGATCCTAAACACATGATATATAACATATAGGTATTTCATCTTATACAGCTTTTTTTAGAGGTTTGATAGAGGGAACTGTGGGGGTGGGGGGTGCAATCTTGAAAGTTCAGGGTTCCGCAAAGATGTTCACCTTTTGAAAAGGGTTCCGCGGGCCAAACTAATTAAGAAACACTGCTATAAACAAGGTAAAGTAACTTCTACAAGTTCATTGTTAAACTTATCATTAACTCTCCTAATGGCAGTACACTACTTATTTAAGTTCTCTGCTTACCTATCTGAATAGATACAAAAAAAAAAATCTGGTGTGAACATCACACGACTTTCCTTATCCTAATGAATGATGCTTATTATTTTGGTGTTCTTGTTCTTATACCCTAAAATTTTATAATATCTCTAACCGTCTAGTCGGTATAGCTGAAAACCGCCAAAAAAAAGGTCGAAAACTGCCAAAAAGCGGTCAAAATACCGCCAACCGCAGCACCTATCTCAACCAAACGTTTTGAATTGTTAAATTACACCGAAAACCGCCAAAAAGCGGTAAAATGCCGCCAAGCGTTGCATCGGTCTTAACCAAAAGTTTCGTGTCGCATTCTCAAATTTGACATCTACATACCAAATTTCAAGTCTCTAGCTCTTACCGTTCTCGAGATATTTTGTTTACAGACAGACAGACACAAACACACGGGCCAATGGCTGAAACTTTGGATTTAGGCTCAAGATACAATAGCCCGTCCACTATACCTTTTTTTATTACTATCGTAATAATAAAGGAAAGACGGGCTAAAAAATGACCGTTCTTCCTCTTGGCCCTTCACGCCTTCGTAAGTGCTTATTTTCCTTGACTGCGATTGAACCTACGCCCTTCTAGCAGGCAAAGCTAGGTTATTCGTCTTTTTTTTTCCTTCCTTCCTTCCTTCCTTGAAAGTTGAACCCAAAATAATGTGTTCGAAGTCATTCATCTTCGTTCTTTAAATTCAACCAGCCTCCATTAAACCTCTTGAAAAGAGAGAGAGAAAGAGAGAGGGAGAGATGAGAGAGAGAGAGAAAGAGATAGAGAGAGAGAGAGAGAGAGAGAGAGAGAGGGAGAGAGAGAGAGAGAGGGAGAGAGAGAGAAATCCACTAAGTTCCAAATGTCCCGTAAATCCTGTTTGGCCAGGAAGGCGTGTTAAAACGTCTCCAGAAAAGTTTCGGGACGGAAAATTTCTCGAGAAACTCCCGAAAAACAACAAAAAGGAAACGAATAATAGGAAATAGGAAGTGTTTTTGGTGAAAGGTAGAGGGAGAGAAGAGAAGAAAAAGGAAGAAAAGGCCAAGCGGAAAGGGATGAAAGAAGAAGAAGAAGAAGGAGGGATGAAACGAAAATTTGGAAGGAAAGGAAGGAGGAAATAAAGGAGAAGAAGAAAGAAAAGAAGGAGGAGGAGGAGAAGAAGAAAGAAAAGAAGAAGGAGGAGGAGAAGTAGAAGGAGGTGAAGAAGAAAGAAAAGAAGAAGAAGAAGAAGGAGGAGGAGCAGAGGAACAAGAAGAGGCAGGTACACAAAAAAGTAAGGGGAGAAAAACAAGGAAATATAAATGATACTAGAATGTGAGGGAGACAGAGAGAGATAGAGAGAGAGAGAGAGAGAGAGAGAGAGAGAGAGAGAGAGAGAGAGAGAGGGAGAGAGAGAGAGAGAGGGAGAGAGAGAGAAATCCACTAAGTTCCAAATGTCCCGTAAATCCTGTTTGGCCAGGAAGGCGTGTTAAAACGTCTCCAGAAAAGTTTCGGGACGGAAAATTTCTCGAGAAACTCCCGAAAAACAACAAAAAGGAAACGAATAATAGGAAATAGGAAGTGTTTTTGGTGAAAGGTAGAGGGAGAGAAGAGAAGAAAAAGGAAGAAAAGGCCAAGCGGAAAGGGATGAAAGAAGAAGAAGAAGAAGGAGGGATGAAACGAAAATTTGGAAGGAAAGGAAGGAGGAAATAAAGGAGAAGAAGAAAGAAAAGAAGGAGGAGGAGGAGAAGAAGA
Source organism: Diaphorina citri (assembly GCF_000475195.1). Lineage (NCBI taxonomy): Eukaryota > Metazoa > Arthropoda > Insecta > Hemiptera > Psyllidae > Diaphorina > Diaphorina citri. The sequence goes on along the minus strand of NW_007379353.1, from coordinate 58,256 downwards.
AAGAAAAGAAGAAGGAGGAGGAGAAGTAGAAGGAGGTGAAGAAGAAAGAAAAGAAGAAGAAGAAGAAGGAGGAGGAGCAGAGGAACAAGAAGAGGCAGGTACACAAAAAAGTAAGGGGAGAAAAACAAGGAAATATAAATGATACTAGAATGTGAGGGAGACAGAGAGAGATAGAAAGAGAGAGAGAGAGAGAGAGAGAGAGAGAGAGAGAGAGAGAGAGATAGGGGGGCTTTTAAAAAAATAAAGTCAATAAGCAAAAGGTTCTTTCTAATTTAATAAGAATCGCGCCAAAACTTCTCACTCTCTCTCTCCCCTCCTTCTTTCTCTCTCTCTCTCCCCCTATCTCTATCATTCTCTTCTCCTCTTTTCCCATTCCACATTTTTTGTTTCTTACTCTCTTTTTTCTTCCTATCTCTCTCCCACTCAATTTTGCAACCAAGACAAAGGCATTTCGAAGGTTTTTATACTTCTCCTTTCTCTCTCTCTCTCTCTCCCTTCCCATTCTTTCTGCTCTTCTTTCTTTCTTTGTTTTTTCTTCGAAATTCGAATCTTTATCTCTTAGAGTACAGAACGAGGAAATAATATAAATAAATTTAAATAATTCTCAAATCGAAAAGCGCTCTGTATTTCTCTCGTACTACTCCTCCTCCTCCTACTCCTCCTCCTCCTTCCTCTTCTTTTTCTTTATCTTCTTCTTCTCTTCCCTCTTCAACTTCTCCTTCTTCTTCTTCTTCTTCTCCTCCTCCTCCTCCTCCTCCTCCTCCTCTTCTTCTCCTCATTCTTTTTTTTTCGCTTATTTGTATCTCCGAGGCCGCAAAGAGCACAATTTATTGGAATTGAATTAGAAATCGAGTACTCTCGAGGAGTATTTCAAGGAGTTTTTTAATAGAACTTTAAGGACGTGGTAAAGAAGGCTTATTTTAAGGACATGGTTTAAAGGAGGCTTATTTGTGCCTTAAAAGGAGGTACAAGGTGCCAAAAGCCCTACCTTGAGATTTTTATTTTTAGAAGTTTTTTTTTTTTTTTTTTAAAGAGGTTTGACAGAGGGAACTGTAACTGCTATGGTCTTATCGTCCCGAAATCGAAGAGAGAAGGAAGACAGGATAGGAAAAAGCCAGCCGTTCCGAGAACGAACATTATCCCATCAGCTTAGTTGGTAGGATAAAATCCGCCCGGGCGGATTTTATCCTACCAACTAAGCTAACTAGGCTGGCAAAAAAGATCTTTTATTTTCACTGCCCTGACGCAAAGACCAGTCCCTATAATATTTGGTTCATCTACTACACCTCAAAGTTTCCATTATTTTCCCTCAAGTCAAACCATTTTTTTTTTATCAAACAATGTAAAACAAATGCAAAAATGTTAGAAAAGCAATTTCGAAATTGAAACGGGATCTCTGTAAAACTGTATTTATGGGATTTTTATTATCTGCAGGAACTGTGGAAGTGAAACAGTGCTGATACTTCATCATCAATACCCAGGAACAAAGAAATTGAAACCATCATAAAATGACATAGTACTCGGAATTGAAGACTTTTTCACAAGAAGGACAATAACTTTTTATGTCATGTCTATAGGTATCTCAGTGCATAGAACCGACCATTTACGTTACGTTTACCTAAGCAGGCAAATCGTAAACTGACAAACCGATAATAAGAGGCCGGAATAATTGCCGTTTTTGAACCGGAAAGATTACCCAGTGTTTTACCTACCGTTTGGTCCCTTTGAAGTTACCCACTGTAAAAAGTCAGTGAATAGGTACCTCATTTACGAGTAAGTATGTCGCAGTCTGTAGGGAAAGGCCAGACGAATTGGATATTGGATGGTACAAGGGCCTAGAGGCCATTCGCGTTAGAGAAAAAAAAAATCCAAGCAAGCCTAGATACCTTGAAGGGTGCCTTGTAAGACCTATAGGCCACGGGTTCGATTCCCGCCCGATGCTGATTTTGTCCTGAACACATAAGGTTCGTTCTCGGAACGGCTGGCTTTCTTCTATAATCTATCCTGTCTTTCTTCTCTCTTCGCTGTCGGGACGATAAGACCTTATTAGCAGTCAGAGTTCCTTTTAAACATAAAAAAACAATAGGTATTTTCTCATTACTTAGTAATTTGAATTTAAAAAAAAAAGTTCACTAGGTTCCACGCCCTTGACAATTTTGTCACTGCAAAAAAAAGCTAGCTAGCTATCCACCTAATTGCTAGGTTTAAGCTTGAGGTAGGAACCTAGGTTAGGTTAAGAGGTAGGGATAGGTACATATCATTAGCCTAACAAAAGTTAAAATGCTTAACCATCCCTGACTGTAATGAAAAACATAAACTGTTTCTCACTCTCTTTTTTCTTCCTATCTCTCTCCCACTCAATTTTGCAACCAAGACAAAGGCATTTCGAAGGTTTTTATACTTCTCTCCTTTCCTTTCTCTCTCTCTCTCTCTCTCCCTTCCCATTCTTTCTGCTCTTCCTTCTTTCTTTGTTTTTTCTTCGAAATTCGAATCTTGATCTCATAAAGTAGGTACAGAACGAGGAAATAATATAAATAAATTTAAATAATTCTCAAATCGAAAAGCGCTCTGTGTTTCTCTCGTACTACTCCTCCTTCTCCTCCTCCTCCTCCTTCTTCTTCTCTTCCCTCTTCAACTTCTCCTTCTTCTTCTCCACCTCCTTTTCATTCGCCTTCTCTTCATTCTTATCCTCCTCCTCCTCTTCTTCTTCTTCTTCTCCTCCTCCTCCTCCTCCTCCTCTTTTCCTCCTCCTCTTCTTCTTCTCCTCCTCCTCTTCTCCTCCTCTTTTCCTCCTCTTCTTCTCCTCCTCCTCTTCTTCTTCTTCTTCTTCTTCTCCTCCTCCTCCTCCTCCTC
>NW_007379353.1:5000-54351 GCF_000475195.1 Diaphorina citri | reverse complement strand
CTACCCATGAAATTTACGTGTGTACTTTTATCGACCTTTTTAAATAACATTCTCTCAATACATTGGCAAGATCCTGAAATATTGATGAGGTAAACAAACTGCAAAGCTCGTATGGTAAAAAATTTAGCTAAAAACTTACCACTCAGGAAAAATGATAAAGCCCAGGCTCAAGCCATCTGTGAACAAAGAAATTAAAATCATGTATTAATTTTAATATGAATACTAACAAAGTCTGACAAATAGCAAATGTTGAGTCGTTGAGCGCTAAGGAGGCAAGGACGTCCATTTGTAAATATTTTGTAGCGAAAACTAAATGTCAGCCCAAAACAATCACCCTAGGCGGATCTAAAGGCTGACGAAAAACACTGACCCAGTCTGAACACGGGAAAAGGAGACAAAAAAGAAGAAAATGTATAGTAACAAAGCAAACTTCACTAAAACTATCATACTTAACATCTGCAATAACAACCACCAAGTACCAAATCACCAATGCACCAATATAAAACCACACTGACATCCCCTAATACGAGTGCTGTACAGAAAGCATTTCATCGAATGAATAAAAATATCCCTTGATCCTGGCGGGATTTGAGAACATAAACCCCCTGAATATTAAACATGAAAGTGTACTCAATAATATCATACAGGGAGCGTGCATAAAACACAAGTGGGAATCAGGGGCGGGAATTGTGTGGAGGACGGGATAAAGCCCCCTCAACAAAGTACATATTAGATAGAAGGAAACAGTGCCTTCAATAAAGCATTGGATAGAAGGGAAAAGTTTAAAAGTTCCTTCTTAAAGAAGAAATGAAAGAGAAAAAGGCTGAACCGCTCTTCCGATCTTTTTCTTCAGAATTGACAATCCGAATTGCGAGAAATAAAAGCCAATGAAGAAGAAGAAAGACCAAAAAAAAAATAAAAATAAAAAAAAAAAACCACCACCTACAAAACAACAACAAAAACACCAACGACACAACAACAGGAAAGAATGGCTCAAACCATCTTCAACAAAATCATGTAACGGGTAGTAACACCCTCTTCAACAAGAGCATACAACAACGTGGAAAACCCTTCAACAAAAGCACGGGATCACGTCAGGATCCCCGGGACGTCTCGGGACAAGGTTATGATAGGGTCTGGACAGGGTTATGATAGGGTCTGGACAAGGTTATGATAGGGTCTGGATCATTCAGGGAGATACAATATAAACACGACCGTACAGAAACGTGAGAAGCATTTAATATGAAAGGCGAAACATCAACATAACTCTCTGATGTGAAGATATCAGGAACGATACTATGGGATATGATAGCCTTTGTGATAGAAAAAATCGAGAAAGTTAGGAAAGAGAAAGAAGAAGAGCAAGATAAAGGAAACTAGAGAAAGAGTAGAGTAAGAGAAGAAAAGAGAGACAGAAACGAAGAGAAAGAGAAGTGGAGAAAGCAGGAGAAAGAGAAGACAAACAAGATAAAGAGAAGTGGAGAGAGAGAGAGAGAGAGAGAAGGAGACAACCAGGGGGAGAAGAAGAAAGGATGTGAAAAATGAAAAGAGACATACAAAAAAAAGAGAGAGAATGAGGAGGAGATGGAGAGAGCTAAAGTTGAATATTGCTCAGAGAAAAAGGTAAAATCACTAGGAAAACGGTCAGAATTATCAGTACATAATTCAATAATACCAAAAGCTTTAAAACGATCCTGGGCAAAAATGTTAGAAAAGCAATTTCGAAATTGAAACGGGATCTCTGTAAAACTGTATTTATGGGATGATACTCTGGATAGCAGAAAGATACTCTGGATAGCAGAAAGCCAGCTGTTCCGAAAGCAAAACTTTATCTGCATAGGAGTAAAGTAATAATCGAATAGTCCTACACTTACAATATGGGCCAGTCTTGCTAGCTTGGAGGGTAGCGCTTCTGCATTGTAAGCGCTAGCTCACGGGTTCGATTCCCGCCCGGTGCGAACTTACCCTCCACAGATAATGTTCGCTCTAGGGCGGATTTCGGAATTCACCGAATAGGATAAGGAAAGTCGTGTGAATGTGATGTTCACGCCAGATTTTTGTCAGCAAATAATTTGTGTCCGTCTGTCAGTAAACAAAATATCTGAAGAACGGTATGAGCTAGAGACCGATCGGTGTAGCGGTTGGCGGCATTTTGGCCGCTCTTTTTTTTGCGGATTTCGGAATTCACCGAATAGGATAAGGAAAGTCGTGTGAATGTGATGTTCACGCCAGATTTTTGTCAGCAAATAATTACAATATATCCCTTCCCTTTTTTTATAGTCAACAATAATTGTTTTTTATACATATCCTATATTTCTAGATCTTTTTCTCCCAAGGCTTTTCTATTTTAAATAGGGTTGACGTTTATATCAGTCTCTTCCAGGCAGCCCTATTGTGTATCTCATGTCCTGATAAATTTTTCCTCGCCCTTTTCCTTCCCTTTTTTTTAGTCAACAATAATTGTTTTTTATACATATCCTATATTTCTAGATCTTTTTCTCCCAAGGCTTTTCCATTTTAAATAGGGTTGACGTTTATATCAGTCTCTTCCAGGCAGCCCTATTGTGTATCTCATGTCCTGATAAATTTTTCCTCGCCCTTTCTTGACAGGTAAAACACCTTGTCGCGAATGCGATTCGCACCCGGGGCCAACTTTTATCATAAACAGATAAGGTTCGTTCTCGGAACGGCTATCATATTCTCCTTTTTTCGATTTCGGGACGATAGCACCTTCATTTTTAGAGGTCCCTCATTAAAAAGACCCCTACTCAGTACCGAGCTTTATCAGCCTTAGAACTAGTTAGCTTGACAGGTAAAACACCTTCTCGCGAATGCGATTCCCACCCGGGGCCAACTTTTATCCTAAACAGATAAGGTTCGTTCTTGGAACGGCTGGCTTTCTCCTATCCTATTCTCCTCTTTTCGATTTCGGGACGATAGCACCTTCATTTTTAGAGGTCCCTCATTAAAAAGACCCCTACTCAGTAGCTTTATCCTTAAGCCTTAGAATACATAACTATTTTTTTATATATAAATATTAACATTATTCTGAAATTTATATCATGTATAATTTTCAGCTATATTATTATGTACATATCTGTAAATTCAATTTTTAGCACTGTTTAAGATCTGCAAAATATCTCCTTTCAAAGAATACTAAAGCGATCTCGAATTATAGGAATTATAGCTTATAATCAAATTTTAGGGGCAATGTGCTAGTAATAGAAACAAAGTTCCTTTACTCTAGCAGTAGGCTACTAAGTAAGATTGAAACGTTGTTGTGTGTGTGTTTTTTTGATAAGAAAATTTGCAATGAAATGATTATATCTAAGACTGATGGGTATTTTGTACTTGATACCAGCAAGGGGCTGGTGCTTGTATAATTTCTTATATGTTAATTGAAAAGTATCTAATTGTTTCTTCTTCCTCTACTTCTATTCTGATCAAATTATGTTGACTAAATTCCATGCCTTGGCTAGAACTGAGCCCACGTCTTCCTGTTTACCAGGCGAGCGACTTGACCACTAAACCACTAAACTTCACCGAGGCAAACAAAACCAGCCTAGTTAGCTTGACAGGTAAAACACCTTGTCGCGAATGCGATTCGCACCCGGGGCCAACTTTTATCATAAACAGATAAGGTTCGTTCTCGGAAGCCTGATTCACACTATAGTGCCAGTCTCGCTCCGGTCACGGTCCAGTTTCGGTCCGATCAAAAAGATTCGTCGCGAGGCTCGTTGCTGAGGAGAGCCTGGGGAAACACGTTAGAGAGGGGGTTAGTTAGAATAGAATATACCTTGTTTATCCTGACAGAATGAGACTGAAAAGTTCCTTTACTCCCGCAGTCTACACAAGATGTCTTGTAGTTAGATGTCAATAGGGTTGATTGAGAGGCTGACGACAAACGCTGACCCTTTCTGGACACGGTAAAAAGAAAAGCGAAGAAGAAGATCTGGCTGGGGGACTTTAAACGTGGAGGATACCAGCCAGAAATTTCCTTTTATATATATAAAAAAAGAGTAAAGGTTGAGTGCGAAGGGCATCCACACTTACGAGTACACTGTTAAGATCTATTAAGCTCGTAAACTTCAGTGAGCCCTTTGCCCCAGCAGTCTACATAGAGCAGCGTCTTATACGTTTTATGGGTTCAGTGATACAAGTTATGAGTGTTTATAGCAAAATAACCTCAGTGGTGCAGTTGTTAACGCGTTGCACTTTGGATCTGTAGGTTGGTGGTTCGAGTCCAAGTCAAGTCATAAAATGTATCTAGGTGTAAGGGCTATTCCGCATCTAGACTGCAACTTGTAGTATACGTCAATTTTCATGTTGAGGGCTACATAGTCTTATGGGCCTGTTCACACTTGAACTTTAAGTTTAAGGCCCATAAGACTATGTGAACAGGCCCATAAGACTATGTAGCCCTCAACATGAAAATTGCCGTATACTACAAGTTGCAGTCTAGATGTGAAATCCGCCTAATAATCGGGGAACGATATTTGTGACAAGCGTTTACATAAATATGCTCAACACAATTAAAAATTCCTTTTTACAGAGAAGAGGAAAAAAGGGGGACCAAGGTAGGATGCTACTTACCTCAGCAATGGCCGTGTAGAAGCTTCGTGCCACCCCCGATCCCTCTCCCGGCTCGTCCTTGAATGTGACCTTGACCCTAGCGAACACCAAAGGAGGGGAAGTGCCCCCTCCCCTCCTGTGATGAGCCTGGTATTGACTATTGAGCTCCTTGAACGTCTGAGTGATCAGCTGAGTCCTATCTCTCTCCATCTAAACATAAACATAGGGGAAACGTATTATGGTTTGTCCTTGAATGTGACCTTGACAACACCACAGAAGGGGAAGTGCCCCCTCCCCTCTTGTGATGAGCCTGGTATAATTGAATTTATGATCTACAAACAAGCACCCACAGATAGCACAATGAAAAGTATTAGATCTTAAAATAAATGTATTAGTGAGAGGAATTCAGAGTTTCTTTACAGAGAAAATGAACGGCCCTTACTTTATCAAGGGTCAAAGATAACTTTGCCCATGGGATCAAATTGATCATTAAATTTAATGTGATGAGACTTTTTTTTTCTCCAACATTCGTTTTATTCTTAATTAAAAAAGAAAATGAACGGAACTAACTTTGGATAAGGTTAAATCCCGGTTCTGCACGTTCCTCAGTTTCTCCATTTCGCGTCGAAACTTGGCCTCCTTCACCGGAAAGCCCCCCAGGTCGGAAACAATAGACCCGGGCTCCAGACCTACGTCCTCCATGAACACACGTCCGAATAGATCTAACGATAGTCGCCACCTGCCCAGGAGTAGTTCATGAGATACTGCTTGACCTGAAACACAATATGATTATTAAATCAACGCCAAATCTTTGAGAAAGCTCAAAAAGAGTTCGCAATGCTCAGAGGAAAATGCTCAAAAGGAACTAGCGCTTCTCACGACTTTATCTTTGGCCACAGGTCGCTCAAAATTTTGCAGACAGCTTCCCATATTTATCAATCAATCAATCCATAATCGTTTCCATCATGGGACTAGGGTGTCGATGTACGAAGCCTCTCCACCAATTCTCGATCGATTTTCTCCATATTTAATGACGCCAAATCCTTTAACCCCAAATCTTTGAAAAAAAAGCTCAAAAAGTTCGCAATGTACTTACTTATAAGAGATTGAGTATTGGTATTGGAGGGTCGACTAATGGATTGTGTGGTGTGGGGGGATGGGTCCGTTGTATCACTGGACGAATTGTTGTCCTCTTCCACAATTGAGTTGTGAGGATCATGTCCGGATTTACTATTGCTAATCTTGACACCTGGCCCAGGGGTCGAGGTGCTACTACTGTTTTCGTTTGATATTGACTTAGATTCCTGTAAAAAAAGAAGCACATTTTTTCACAGGTTATCAGGGAAACGTTTCGGTTATCAGGGAAACCACAGATCCATCCAGGTATCAAATCAAATCATTAGAATAGAATATCCCTTGTTTGCCCTGCCCGAATAAGACTGAAAAGTTGAAGCATTTTCAGCAGTAAATTTAATATTACGGCTCGGTGGTGTAATCTTTAGAATTCACTTCTTTAGGAACTTCAGTTCGAAAGGAAAACTTTCTACAGCCTACAGCATAAGCCGGACCAAGAAGAGGGCAACCCTCATGTTATATCATGCGAGAGAAGAGGTGACAAATGGGATTTTAAGAGTTGGTCTTGACTTGATTTGAAAAAAAAAAAAAAAAAAAAAAAATCCCAACATCATGTTTAATAATTGAAAAGATGTAGTTCAAATTTCTCCCATAATATAGAAGGTGATTTCGTTGATGATAGCCACACTGCACTCATGTCACATGAGCTGAAAAGATGTAGTTCAAATTTCTCCCATAATATAGAAGGTGATTTCGTTGATGATAGCCACACTGCACTCATGTCACATGAGCTCACGTGACGTGAGGGCAGGGGGGGGGTTATCTTTTACCCACAATGGGACCATGAGTTAGGCCAGCGACAACAGCAGCGCGAGTTCGATTTTCGTCGAGGCGAACTTTATCCTTAACAGGTTAAGGATCGTTCTCGGAACGGCTGGCTTTTTCCTATCCTGTCCTCCTTTCTCTTCCATTTCGATAAGAACTCCGTTGTTACAGTTCCCTCTAGCAAACCTCTTAAAATCTCACCCAAGCAGTTCGTTTGAGGTATACTTGAAGGTGACCCGATAAAATCAAATTAATCTTTATGTCAGGAACAAAGAGAGGCATAACTAAGGTTTAGCGATCAATTACAATGTTAAGAGTAAACACTGTTTTTTTTTTTTTTTCTTTCTTTCGATTATTATTATTATTTTTTGTAGACCACAAATGTTATAAACCGTAAAAAGTTCCTTCTTCTTCTTTTTTTTCTTTCTTTTGTCATATTTCTTCGAGATGTGCGATAAAATGTATAATCAATGATCAATTTCGCTTATTCTTATCGCATGCCAATTGGGCACAAGGGGAGTCCTTTGTTTAAATCCGCAGAATTGGAAACAAACAAAGTGTTGTACGTTTTTTTTTTTTAACTTGGATGAGGTTTTAATTTTTCTGACTGTTTTCTGATAAACTCATTTATTCCGCCATAACTCCTTGAACGGGGGTTTTTTCCGTCTTTAAGAAGTTTGATAGAGGGAACTGTAACAACTCAGGTCTTATCGTTGCGGAATCGAAGAGAGGAGGAGGGCTAGATACTCTGGATAGCAGAAAGATACTCTGGATAGCAGAAAGCCAGCTGTTCCGAAAGCAAAACTTTATCTGCATAGGAGTAAAGTAATAATCGAATAGTCCTACACTTACAATATGGGCCAGTCTTGCTAGCTTGGAGGGTAGCGCTTCTGCATTGTAAGCGCTAGCTCACGGGTTCGATTCCCGCCCGGTGCGAACTTACCCTCCACAGATAATGTTCGCTCTAGGACCGACAGGCTTTCTCCCATTCTGTCTACCTTCTCAGTTTGGGATAATAAGACCTTAGCAGTTACAATCGGGGCCGTATTTAGAGACCCTGGCCCCTAAGTTTCAATTTTGTTGCTTAACTGTGGGCTGGACTCAAAAACTCAAAAAGGAACAATATAGAGTCTGGACAATTTTGGAGCATCCACCCTTTCGGTACATCACTGTTTTGGACTCTCGATTAAAGTATTGTCCTCGAGAAACATTCTGTCTACCTTCTCAGTTTGGGATAATAAGACCTTAGCAGTTACAATCGGGGCCATATTTAGAGACCCTGGCCCCTAAGTTTCAATTTTGTTGCTTAACTGTGGGCTGGACTCAAAAACTCAAGAAGGAACAATATAGAGTCTGGACAATTTTGGAGCATCCACCCTTTCGGTACATCACTGTTTTGGACTCTCGATTAAAGTATTGTCCTCACGAAGCTGAGTGCACCCCGAACTCCAAGCACAGAGCCGAAAAAACTTCGACCCCGCCGGGAATCGAACCCGGGACCTCCGGCGTGCAAGCCTAGTGTGATACTCACTCGGCCGCGGAGGCTACTTCCTCAATGAGAAACTTTTAAAATAAGTACTCACCCTGAGGACAGTCTATTAACGGGCCTGGTTAGTTCCCTCTAGGAGAAACTTAAAAATCAAGTACTCACCCTAGGATACAGTCTATCGCCGAGCTGCTGCTGATGCACGGTCAGATGGGAGTTGATCATGCCGCCCCCGGCGCCGGTGCCCGCCTCCCCGCCCGCAGACGGCGTGAACGGTCTAGCACTGATCGATAACTGTCGCCGGGGCTCGCGAGCTCGACTCCCGCCCGAATTGGAAGCGCCGGTCGACGTCAGGGAGGGCGAGCGGAGGCGTATGTACCGCGGGACAATGTCCCGGTCCCGCAGCCGCTGGAGTACGCCGTACTGCGAGGCGTAGCGCCCGCCCCCGCTACCGCCACTGGTGCTACCCCCGCCCGTGCTATTGCCGCTCAGCGCCAGCGTGGACTCGAGATTGGGCAGAGGCTCGTTACTGAGTAGAGCCTGGGGAAAACACGTTAGAGGGGAATTTAGTTAGGTGCCAAGGGGGTCTAGCTACGTTTGAAGAAGGTTGATACAAAGGGGGTCTAGCTGGCTGGGGGACGTTAAACGTGGAGAATACCACCCAGAAATTTCCTTTTATATATGTAAAAAAAGAGTAAAGGTTGAGTGCGAAGGGCATCCACACTTACGAGTATTACGAGTACACTGTTAAGATCTATTAAGCTCGTAAACTTCAGTGAGCCCTTTGCCCCAGCAGTCTACACAGAGCAGCATCTATATATATGTAAAAAAAGAGTAAAGGTTGAGTGCGAAGGGCATCCACACTTTCGAGTATTACGAGTACACTGTTAAGATCTATTAAGCTCGTAAACTTCAGTGAGCCCTTTGCCCCAGCAGTCTACACAGAGCAGCATCTAGAGCGGTTTATGGACTTTATGGGTTCAACAAAGTGTGTTTACAGGAGTGTTTACATGAAAAGTATTTACAGGAAAAGAACCTGCTTAGGAAAAAAAGGGGGGGAACAAGGTAGGATGGTAGTCTGGCTAGGGGACGTTAAACAGAGAGTAGACTAGCGTCTGGCTGTGGGACTATATACAGGGAGGAGAACAGCTAACCCCAACCAGTCTAGCGAGCTGGCAGTTCCTCAAAGGGTTCTCTGTGCTTTTAAAGAATAAGCACAAGTCCTCACGATGGTTGACTGCGGTTCATTTAACATGGCTAGAGCTAGAGACCATCACCCCGGTGTATAGCAGATACAAAAAGATATCTTTTCTTTATTCTGCTATTGTCGTTCGGCGAAAGCTAAAGCCGCTAAAACAAACAAGGTAGGATGCTACTTACCTCAGCAATGGCCGTGTAGAAGCTTCGTGCCACCCCCGACCCCTCTCCCGGCTCGTCCTTGAAAGTGACCTTGACCCTAGCGAACACCAGAGGAGGGGAAGTGCCCCCTCCCCTCCTGTGATGAGCCTGGTATTGACTATTGAGCTCCTTGAACGTCTGAGTGATCAGCTGAGTCCTATCTCTCTCCATCTAAACATAAACATATTAATTGAATTAAAATATAAATTTTAGAAGACAATTGAGATTCGACATTCAACTAAAGAAAGTTTGGTGAGCTTTCGGGAATACTCAGATTCCCATCGTCAGATCAAGATCGCGAGAGAGGTGTTGACTCTATGAGCGCTGGAGTAGAGTCAACACCTTCTGTACTTACTTTGGATAAGGTTAAATCCCGGTTCTGCACGTTCCTCAGTTTCTCCATTTCGCGTCGAAACTTGGCCTCCTTCACCGGAAAGCCCCCCAGATCGGAAACAATAGACCCGGGCTCCAAACCTACGTCCTCCATGAACACGCGTCCGAATAGGTCTAACGATAGTCGCCACCTGCCCAGGAGTAGTTCATGAGATACTGCTTGACCTGAAACACAATATCATTATTAAATCAACGCCAAATGTCGGAAACGATAGACCCGGGCTCCAGACCTACGTCCTCCATGAACACACGTCCGAATAGGTCTAACGATAGTCGCCACCTGCCCAGGAGTAGTTCATGAGATACTGCTTGACCTGAAACACAATATGATTATTAAATCAACGCCAAATCTTTGAGAAAGCTCAAAAAGAGTTCGCAATGCTCAGAGGAAAATGCTCAAAAGGAACTAGCGCTTCTCACGACTTTACCTTTGGCCACAGGTCGCTCAAATTTTGCAGACAGCTTCCATATTTATCAATCAATCCATAATCGTTCCATCATGGGACGGGTCGATGTAGGAAGCCTCTCCACCAATTTCGATCATTGTATCTCTGCTCCCTCTCTTTGGCCACAGGTCGCTCAAATTTTGCAGACAGCTTCCATATTTATCAATCAATCAATCCATAATCGTTCCATCATGGGACGGGTCGATGTAGGAAGCCTCTCCACCAATTTCGATCATTGTATCTCTGCTCCCTCTCGATGTCGTTCCAATTTCCTTGTTTTCCATGTTTAATGACGCCAAATCTTTTAACGCCAAATCTTTGAAAAAGCTCAAAAAGTTCGCAATAGATCAGTTGCGCTTACTTGGGTGATGTTTCAAAGTCATAGAGCAGGAAAAATGAGGACCAACGGAATTTTTCTTTTTCTTTAATGCAGAAGCGCTACCCTCCAAGCTAGCAAGACTGGCCCATATTGTAAGTGTAGGACTATTCGATTATTACTTTACTCCTATGCAGATAACTTTATCCTATGCAGATAAAGTTTTGCTTTCGGAACAGCTGGCTTTCTGCTATCCAGAGTATCTTTCTGCTATCCAGAGTATCTAGCCCTCCTCCTCTCTTCGATTCCGCAACGATAAGACCTGAGTTGTTACAGTTCCCTCTATCAAACTTCTTAAAGACGGAAAAAACCCCCGTTCAAGGAGTTATGGCGGAATAAATGAGTTTATCAGAAAACAGTCAGAAAAATTAAAACCTCATCCAAGTTAAAAAAAAAAAAAAAAAAAAAGTTCTGTAAAATATAAATTGTATCATTTGGTTCTCTTTTCAAAGTTGACCCACAGAACTTATAATACAATAATGGCCGCCGTACAACACTTTGTTTGTTTCCAATTCTGCGGATTTAAACAAAGGACTCCCCTTGTGCCCAATTGGCATGCGATAATAATGGCCGCTGAAACCCTCGTGGTATAGATCAGCTTCTAGGTGTTGGGGTTCGAGTGATGAAGCGATCAATTTGGGAATATGTGAATGAATCTCGTTATTCTCGATTTATGTACATCATAGTAAAGATTAATTGAAGTGAACCAAGTGAAGGACGTCCAGTTGAAATGGCAAGTATTGTGTCTCTTCTCGCCCATCTGATGAGAGGCATACTACGGGATGGGCATGCTACGACACAGATTACATGCGTCTCATGTAGGAGTTCGCCCAAATCCGGAATAAATTCAACGCAATTCAAAGTGCTATTGTCTGTTGGTTCTATACTTATAATGGAAAGACTCAAAGACATCTCGCTTTTTTCGTTCTGCAAGATTGGTGATATTGGTTTAGTTAGATATAGGATGTAGGTGTATCATTTCTGACCATCTACCCTCAATGAGAATAATGACAGCATGACCACCACAATACAATACTTGATTTGAAACATATATCACGCTGCCGCTGCCATAGGCGCTGGCGCTACAGTTGCAGCAGAAGCTGCTTGTTGCTGTTGCGCAGGAGAAGCAGGGTTCTTATTGGCTTGTATGACCTGCGAGTGTGGAGACGCCTCCTCTTCACTCTCAGCGTAACTCTGGGCCGCCGGTGCCGCCACTGCTGCTGGAGCCGCTGCCTGCGCCTGCGCCTGCGCCGGCGCATCATTATAATAATCACCACCACCGCCGCCGCCGTTATAATTATTCCCGCTTGAGAAGATCCAGTTCATGAACAGATCGGTGAAGAAATCTCGTCGGGATTGCGCCCGGGCGATCTGTTCAGGGGTTCTGTCGGCGTTTCTGTTCCGTCCGAACATCCCGAATATCCTGGACATGCTTGGTCTCGGCACTTTCCGTAGCAACCTCGGGATGATGTTGAACATCCCGAACATTCCACGGCGTCTCTGGAGGAGATGGTTGGATAGCGCGGTACCCACTCTCAGTGCGCCGGCGTTCACTCCGAAGCCGCTAGCGCTCTGCCCTGCGTTATCATCCAACCCTGCGTTATTATCCAACCCTTTGACTTGGCTGGCAAGTTTGGAGATGAGGTTCTCGACCTCGTTGGAACTGAGGGACAGATCATCACTGGCCAAGGCGTTGAAGTCGAGGGGAGACGCGGACGTGATGACTGCCAGACTAACGCATAGTGTGGACACGAAGATCTGCATCTTCGCCCACCGCAGAGTCTGAAAAACAAAATCAAAGTGATGACAATTTCCGTCCCGGGTGAGAATCGAACCCGGGCCACGGTATCTTGCGGGAATATTAAATTAGGCTTATAAGATAATCTCCTGTAACAATAAAAATAATAGACTCTTGAGTGGAAGGTAACCATCAGGCGAGGTTAACGCCGGAGGCGTTCTCTACTACCTAACCCTTAGAGCTGCATTATGCGGTCAAATTCTCAAATAGAGGAGAAAATTCCATGTCCGGGCTGGGATTGAACCGACGCCCTCCTGTTTACCAGGCGAGCGTCTTGACTACTACGCCACACATAATGAACTGACACACATACAACGATTTTATTTTTATTTTATTAGACATTTTGCTCTGACATCCTAAGATCAATCAATCAATAATCGTTCCATCATGGGACGGGTCGATGTACGAAGCCTCTCCATCAATTTCGAGGAATAACAAATAAGATAAAGGTAAGAGAGGCGTCGAGAAAGATCCAGGAGAGGAGACTGCAGTGGTTTGGACATGTTGAAGGAAGAGATGAGAGCCACATAGGGAAAAGAGTTGACAGAATGGAAGTGAGGGGGAGAAAAGGGCGAGGAAAAATTTATCAGGACATGAGATACACAATAGGGCTTTTTCTTTCTGACATCCTAAGATACAGTGCTAAAAATTGAATTTACAGATATGTACATAATAATATAGCTGAAAATTATACATGATATAAATTTCAGAATAATGTTAATATATATAAAAAAAAAAATAGTTATGTATTCTAAGGCTGATAAAGCTCGGTACTGAGTAGGGGTCTTTTTAATGAGGGACCTCTAAAAATGAAGGTGCTATCGTCCCGAAATCGAAACTGCATAACACATAACCTTTAGAGCTTGCTCAAAATGTGGTCAAATTCTCGGATAAATGAAGATAACTACTGCATAACACATAACCTTTAGAGCTTGCTCAAAATGTGGTCAAATTCTCAGATAAATGAAGATAAAACGGGCCTTCGATTCCAAAAATGCACAGTCTTTTTTCAATCAAGTGCTGGTCTTTGGTTCTAAAAATTCACAAGGCCTTTTTTCAAACAAGTGCTGGCCTTCTTTGATTCCAAAAATTCACAAAGTCTTTTTCCAATCAAGTGCTGGCTGGCCTTTGATTCCAGGATGTGTTTATGTACTGGGCTGAGCTAGGCCATTGTCGGCCTTTAAGCGTGTAAAGTTGGCGGGAAATTCGAAATTTTGATTTTTTTTTCGCAACTTGTACAATCTGAATTCATTTTTTACTTTTTATGTCTAGTTTGCACGTTTATATTATACTTTTCATTCATATTAGATATTAAAAACAAGCGAATTACAAAGCAAACAAAAATTAATATAAAATAAATTTTAAAAATTGCCGCCGGGACAGCTATCTCACGTCGTCCGAGCTCATCTCAGCCCAGTACATAAACACAGCCTCAAACATTCCCGAAGTTTCTTCAGGCCCTCGATTCCGAAAATTGTTTTAATCAAGGTTAGTTAGTGTTCCCAAAGATGTTTGTTCCGTCGAGTCCACGGCTTGGGATTCCTATGTATTTGTTCAGGGCGATCAACACAGTCTCTTATCTTTCAATTAATGAGCAGCCATTGATTCTTCGGTTCCATTCCGAAAATTGTTTTAATCAAGGTTAGTTAGTGTTCCCAAAGATGTTTGTTCCGTCGAATCCACGGCTTGGGATTCCTATGTATTTGTTCAGGGCGATCAACACAGTCTCTTATCTTTCAATTAATGAGCAGCCATTGATTCTTCGGACAAAGGCAGGATTGAGTTCCTAATACGAATCGATTAAGTGCCTCTTGATTCGCGTCAGCTCGATAAACGACTATCGTAACGTCAGTTCTCCCTTGACAGTTGAGCTGTGGATGTCAATACCATCGCTAGAACCTAGTGGTCAAACAATAAAACAATATATTGCTATTGTCTATTGAAGTGTGAATAAAATAGTTGTGCTGGTGAATGTGAACAAGCGACAAACGAATATAAAGTTATCTCGTGGTCGCGTTACAGGCAAGTAGAAACCCTGCTATTGTCTATTGAAGTGCGAATAAAATAGTTGTGCTGGTGAATGTGAACAAGCGACAAACGAATATAAAGTTATCTCGTGGTCGCGTTACAGGCAAGTAGAAACCCTTCCACCCTGTGACACCAGCAAACCTCTCTCAAGGACTCGGAAAGTAAGTAATCAATCAACCAACCAATCAATCAATCCGTCTATCAATCAAATAATAAATTATTTGTGCAATCATAAATGGGGCTCTAGTCAATTTCCAGATGCTCGACAAATTTTTCAATCCGTCTATCAATCAAATAATAAATTATTTGTGCAATCATAAATGGGGCTCCAGTCAATTTCCAGATGCTCGACAAATTTTCAGACTTGACTTGGACTCCAACCCCGTATTCAATCAAATCTGAAATTACTTGAGGTAAAGCAGAGAGCCTTTTACAATTTTTGTGGATATCACAGCATTGCTAAGTACTCGCCCTTTTCTCCCCCTCACTTCCATTCTGTCAACTCTTTTCCCTATGTGGCTCTCATCTCTTCCTTCAACATGTCCAAACCACTGCAGTCTCCTCTCCTGGATCTTTCTCGACGCCTCTCTTACCTTTATCTTATTTGTTATTCCTTATGACAGTTATGACTTCATTTAAACCACTACTTATACTTAATAGTTACATACCTAGAAGGTTTTCCGAGCTCAGGTCATGTCCACTCAGATTCATGACTATGTCCATAGCTTCTTCTACTTTCTGTCTGAGAGCCTCGTCGCTAGCCAATAGCATGAGAAGTTGAGCGGGCGACAGCTCGAGGAGCATACCCGTGATTTTACCCGCGAACGAGGGCCTTAGTGAGTGCACCTGCGAATCAACAGAACGTACCTTATAGTAAGAATGTGTAAAACTTTAATTAAATGGCTAAGTCACTATTAATGAATTTATTTAATTTTGACATCCTTTGTAAATATGTACTATTTTAGTTAGGTTATTTTAATTTATGGATACTTACGAATTGGTTTTCATCCCGACTCGGAGTTTCGTCTATCTTATAGACTTTTTCAAGGGAAACTCGCTCGTGGGAACGGGAAACTCGCTCGTGGGAACGGGAAACTTCAAGGGAACAAGTAAATGGCTAAGGCCAGCCACTCACTATCAGGTATACCTGACCTCTCGGTATCTTGGTGGCTTTAATATACAATCAAATGAAGAAAACCCAGATCTAGATGTAAAAATAAAAAAAAAAAATGTCAAGTAAATAAATTGTGTGTCGACACAAACTTTGGCCATCAGGCTAAAGTTTTAGACGAGGAGGATTCAGCTCTAAGTACATCGTGTTTGTGATGGGTTGAATAAAGAAATGAAAATACAAATACCTACCTAAAATAAAATTGTCAAGTAAATAAATTGTGTGTCGACACAAACTTTAGCCATCACGCTAAAGTTTTAGACGAGGAGGATTCAGCTCTAAGTACATCGTGTTTGTGATGGGTTGAATAAAGAAATGAAAATACAAATACCTACCTAGCTACAAATAAAAGTAAAGAATGAAGTTCTTCCTTGAGAACTTCAGATATCCGAAGTGTACGTAGTTTCAGTGGATCATACAGACTTTGGCAATGGGAAGAATTTTTACAACAAAACTAAAACAGGACGATTGAAAATTTGCTTGGCAAAGTGTTGTGCCCGCCACACACGGTCAAGCATGCTTGACAGGCAGGGGGCCTGTCCAAGAAGCTTCAACGTGTGTGGCGGAAAAAAGACCACAGGTAAGAGGCAGATTCCAAAAGAAAGTTGAAAATGCGCGTTTACACAAATATTCAATGCAATATCCGAAGTGTACGTAGTTTCAGTGGATCATACAGACTTTGCCAATGGGAAGAATTTTTACAACAAAATTAAAACAGGACGATTGAAAATTTGTTTGGCAAAGTGTTGTGCCCGCCACACACGGTCAAGCATGCTTGACAGGCAGGGGGCCTGTCCAAGAAGCTTGAACGTGTGTGGCGGAAAAAAGACCACAGGTAAGAGGCAGATTCCAAAAGAAAGTTGAAAATGCGCGTTTACACAAATATTCAATGCAAATACTAGAAATTACAAACGGTGAAATTATTACCTAGGGTAATCTCTGCCCTTCAACCCCATCAGTAATGTTTACCTACGTCCTACTTTCTGAGTAGCCTCCGTGGCCTAATGGGTATCATACTAGGCTTGCACCCAGGAGGTCCCGGGTTCGATTCCAGGCGGGGTTGAAGTTTTTTTTTTCCGAGTAGCCTCCGTGGCCTAATGGGTATCATACTAGGCTTGCACCCAGGAGGTCCCGGGTTCGATTCCAGGCGGGGTTGAAGTTTTTTTCGGCTCTGTATTCTTGCTCGATAATTAAGTAGCCACTTTAATTGAATAGCGACCAGTGGCGGCATTACCAGTGTAAAAAGATAATTAAAGTATGGAAATTGATTGCAAATGAGCAATGCTGTGATATCCACAAAAATTGTAAAAGGCTCTCTGCTTTACCTCAAGTAATTTCAGATTTGATTGAATACGGGGTTCGAGTCTTAATTGAATAGCGACCAGTGGCGGCATTACCAGTGTAAAAAGATAATTAAAGTATGGAAATTGATTGCAAATGAGGTACTTAGCAATGCTGTGATATCCACAAAAATTGTAAAAGGCTCTCTGCTTTACCTCAAGTAATTTCAGATTTGATTGAATACGGGGTTCGAGTCCAAGTCAAGTCTGAAAATTTGTCGAGCATCTGGAAATTGACTAGAGCCCCATTTATGATTGCACAAATAATTTATTATTTGATTGATAGACGGATTGATTGGTTGATTGTGGTATCTTGGTGGCTTTAATATACAATCAAATGAAGAAAACCCAGATCTAGATGTAAAAATAAAAAAAAAAATGTCAAGTAAATAAATTGTGTGTCGACACAAACTTTGGCCATCACGCTAAAGTTTTAGACGAGGAGGATTCAGCTCTAAGTACATCGTGTTTGTGATGGGTTGAATAAAGAAATGAAAATACAAATACCTACCTAGCTACAAATAAAAGTAAAGAATGAAGTTCTTCCTTGAGAACTTCAGATATCCGAAGTATACACGAGACCTTGTTTAGACTGCTGGGGTAAAGGGACTTTTTAGTCTTATTCAAGCAGGATAAACAAGGTAAGTATACAGGGTTTATAGTTTATACGCGACCTGGAAAAACTGGAAAACCTGGAATAGTCATGGAATCTGAAAATCGACCAAAAAGTCATGGAATATCGTGAAAATTTAAAGAAAACCTGGAAAAGTCATGGAATTTGCCACCCGGTCAAAAATTAAAAATGTTCAAATTAAATATCAAGTTTTTTTTTCTCGAAAAACAGGCTGCGGCGCATTCCCTCTCATATTCATTGACGTTCCGCATATTGCATATTTTTTTTTTTTTTAATGAAGGGGTAATCTTACTGATTTTTAAGTAAATCCACCCTTATTTTGCTGGAAAACTCATGGAAATTTTCTGGAAAAGTCATGGAATTTCATTTGGGAAAAGCGTATAAACTCTGGTATATTCTATATTATCTATTCTGTTCATTCTGTTCAGATTATACTCATATCAAGGAACGAAGTAAAAAACACCTTATTCGAGGTACAAGGTAAAAAAAGAAAATGTGTTTAACCTTATTAAACTCTGCGTCTCTCTGTTCCCCAGCCTCGTACGAACGTATCAACGCGTTTCGCAACACGGGCCGTATCCTCGGCCTGTGTCTCCTGCAAAAGGCCCGTTTTATCTTCATTTATCCGAGAATTTGACCACATTTTGAGCAAGCTCTAAAGGTTATGTGTTATGCAGTAGAGACTAGAGAACGCCCCCAGTGTTAACCTCGCCTAGTGGTTCCGTTTCCTAATTGATAGCATACTAACACTCGTATTTATGAACAAGAATGATCGTTCTTAGATCAGTCTCAAGTCAAAATTGACCAATCAAATGCCTTGAGACTATGCTTAGCACGAACTTAAGAGCCAGCATTTTGTTCATAAATATGGTTGTAAGCTTGCCCACTATAAGTCCCGGGCTCAATTCCGGCGGGGTCGAAATTTTTTCGGCTCTGTGCTTTGCAATTTGATTGGACATGTTGAAGAAAGAGATGAGAGCTACATAGAGTTTCAGTTGAGAGAATGGAAGTGAGGGGGAGGGAAGGGTGAGGGGGGCGGAAGAAAAGGTGGAAAGTGTGTGAATCAAGACCTGAGTGAGAAAATTTTATCCAGGGCGTTTATCAGGCCATAAGGTTGCCTGGAAGGGAAAGTTACTGACAAGAAAGGCCGACCCTATATAAAGTAGGAAAATGCTAGGTGAGGAGGAAGTAGAAGAAGAATTATGTAATATGTAATGGGAAAATATAAATAACTACAAAGATTTAGCGTACGTGAGTGAATGAGTTTATCGGGTGGCTTTCATATAAGCAGATACAAAAAGACATCTTTTCTTTATTCTGCTATCGCCATTCGGCGAAAGCTAAAGCCGCTACAACAACAACAACACTTTGTTACGAGATTAGAAAATATCCTTGATCCCTACAGTCTAAAGCCGGCCATTCACCATCACGTGGACCTAGTTTCATATATATATTTTTATAAAGTAACGTATAATTAGGTACATTTGATATATTTTTATTTCTGAAATTCTTAACTACAGCGCAAAATGTTGATAACGGAGTATGAAAGAGACCTGAATTTTTATAAAGTAACATACATATAATTAGGTACATTTGATATATTTTTATTTCTGAAATTCTTAACTACAGCGCAAAATGTTGATAACGGAGTATGAAAGAGACCTGATTGAGACGCCCCTCCCTTAATCCGACTTTCTACATAACAGTAATTTGTGATTTCATGTTTATTAACAAATGTTTGTTCTATAGGCTCAACTAGTGATGGGTCGTGGGTAAATACCCACTGGGTGGGTAAATAAAAATTGGGTATTTACCCGGGTATTTATTCACCCCCAGGGTGGGGTCTACCTGATAGTGTGTGTTCTCATCATGTATCAGGTAGACCTGATCAGGTTTACCTGTCAGGTAGTGTCAGGTCTACCTGATAGTGTGTGTTCTCATCATGTATCAGGTAGACCTGAACAGGTTTACCTGTCAGGTAGTGTCAGCTCTACCTGATAGTGTGTGATCTCTTCATTAGAGGTGTAACACCACTGTAAAATTGCCAAGGCAGGCCAGTCACTTACTATCAGGTAGACCTGACGACAGACGACAGGTGCGCCTGATCAGGTCTACCTGATAGTGTGTGTTCTCGTCATGTATCAGGTAGACCTGACAGGCGGACCTGATCAGGTTTACCTGTCAGGTAGTGTCAGGTCTACCTGATAGTGTGTGTTCTCATCATGTATCAGGTAGACCTGACAGGCGGACCTGATCAGGTTTACCTGTCAGGTAGTGTCAGCTCTACCTGATAGTGTGTGATCTCTTCATTAGAGGTGTAACACCACTGTAAAATTGTCAAGGTCTTGTGGCGGGGATTTGCTCTCTTAGCCCAGCAATTACAATTGACATATAATAAAAGACATTGTACATTTCTAGTGCTAAACTTCGTACTCTGAGGCTTAAGCCAGCCACTCACCATCAGGTCCGTCTGCCAGGTCTACCTGATGAGCACACATACTATCAGGTAGACCTGACAGGCGGACCTGATCAGTCAAAGATCAGACTGACTTCATTTCTTTAAAACTGACTGACAACACGTACTTAGATGGCGAGTTAGCCACTATCAAACAGACCCTTCTTGACAAATGGAGTGTGCCTGAAAGCATGTTATGTATCCCAATCCACTCCACCCCCCAATTACTCATGTGCTTTCTCCCATTATTCCACACAGGCTATCCGAGCGGGTATATTCGACGTGGTGCCAGCCTCGTGTCTCGAGAACCTGACGCCCGAAGACTTCCGTCTCCTACTGAACGGAGTAGGTGATATTAACGTGACCGTTCTCATATCGTACACCTCGTTCATTGACGAGAGTGGCGAACCATCTGAACGCCTGATCAAGTTCAAGCGATGGCTGTGGAGTATAGTGGAGAAGATGACGCACCTGGAACGCATGGACCTGGGTTGCGCAATTGTTGCGAAACAAATGTTTCAAATGTTGAGCAACTTAAGTACAGATAAATCGTATAGCGTCTTTACCGGACTTGGCAATTTCGAATCAAATTGATCCCAAGGGTAAGGTAAACCTAGAGTACCAAGACCCTGTTTAATTTTGAGAGAAAACTAGAGTGATGTTACTAGTTCAGGACCAAAGATCAGACTGACTTCATTTCTTTAAAACTGACTGACAACACATACTTAGATGGCGAGTTTGCCACTATCAAACAGATCCTTCTTGACAAATGGAGTGTGCCTGAAAGCATGTGATGTATCCCAATCCACTCCACCCCCAATTACTCATGTGCTTGCTCCCATTATTCCACACAGGCTATCCGAGCGGGTATATTCGACGTGGTGCCAGCCTCGTGTCTCGAGAACCTGACGCCTGAAGACTTCCGTCTCCTCCTGAACGAATCACTCATGGGCTTTTTTCCATTATTCCACGCAGGCTATCCGAGCGGGTATATTCGACGTGGTGCCAGCCTCGTGTCTCGAGAACCTGACGCCTGAAGACTTCCGTCTCCTCCTGAACGGAGTGGGTGACATTAACGTGACCGTTCTCATATCGTACACCTCGTTCATTGACGAGAGTGGCGAACCTTCTGAACGCCTGATCAAGTTCAAGCGATGGCTGTGGAGTATAGTGGAGAAGATGACGCACCTGGAACGCATGGACCTGGTAAGATTCGAATATCCTGTTAATTTATCACTAGCCAGGGCTGAAACTTTTTTGCAAAAGTTATCCCCCCTCAGAAAATAATTATAATAATAATAATCGCGCGTTTACGTTTCCAATGTAAAGGGGAAAAAAAGGAATTTTAATTGTGTTAAGCATAAATGCTTGTCACAAATGTCGTTCCCTGTTTAATGCACTACGCTAAATTTCATGACTTTCACAAATGTCGTTCCCTGCTTAATACACTACGCTAAATTTCATGACTTGACTTGGACTCGAACTACCAACCTCCAGATCCGAAGTCCACCAGATCCGAACCAGCACACCACTGAGGTTGGTTACGTTCCCAATGTGAGACTAGCCTTATCGTTCCGAAATCGAAGACAGAAGGAGGGCAGGGTCGAAAAAAGCTAGCCTTTACGAGAACAAACTAGAATGGCTATATTGGTCAAGACAGGGTTATTGTGAAGTATTATTTTCTAGCTGAAGTCAAATTGTGGGTGTCTTCTGTGTACACTGTACCTATGCTGCAATGTATAATTTTGAAGAAAGACATGAATCCCCCCCCATTCTGTGGTCCTAGCTTGAAAATTTAAGACCTGAAAAATTCATGGCATTTACATTTTGAAGTAATTTGAAGAAAGAGTAGAAACTCTGAAGTAAGAAGTACCTACAACCCACCTATACTAGGTAGGTACCTACATAGTGCATACTACATAGGTAGGTACCTACTTACATACTAATAACCAAATACCTACCACCAAAGTTGATGGAGGAGAACTTAAAGTCAGTGTACTTGAATTTTATTAGGTATACTAAGTACATACTTAACAGAATTGAGATTGATAGTGTAGGCATAACTAGTAACAATAATTGCCCAAGTACTTAGTACTTGAAATGCATATTTAGTAGCTTTTAAAGTGTTGAGTACCTACTTACTAGTGTGATTGGAACAACTTCAAGTGGTGTGTGTAGTCGCCAGCGCGGTGACCTGGAGGTTGTTGGTTTGAGTCCAAGTCAAGTCAGGAAAAATTAGCGAGTTCCATTATTGGGGAATCATATTTGTGATAGTCATACATTTTGAGACTTATATATTGAAGAGAGAAGGAGGACAGGATAGGAGAAAGCCAGTCGTTCTGAAAATGATCTTTATCTATGTGATTTCTCAATTTCAAGTACCATAGGCTTTGTACAAAACAATACAGATGTTTATCTCTTCAAGATAAAGTTCGCCCCGATGGAATCGAACCCGTGACCTAGCACTTAGGCAGACGCTCTACCCGCCAAGCGAACTAGGCTGGCAGTGTTCTGAATTGACCTGTGTAATAGAAAAAGATAATCCACCTAAACTCCACATTTTCTTATAGCTTTTTTTCCCAGCTTTCTAACCATTATACTTTCATCCTCGATTTCGTGTCGGAACAAACCCGTATAGCCCTACCAACGAAATTAGTCCCGAGCTCATATGTGAAAATTGATTGCATCTAAGGTCGTGACTTGAATCGTTGGTGGGCGAATTGAACTGTGTTCCGACACCTTGATTTTAATGTTTCCAAGCTACTTGAGCTCCTTGCTTCCAAGTAATAAAGTTACTGTTGGTTTTTATATCGTTATCATGGGAACTTCTTATCAGTTTCGACCGAACTAGAATCAATCGGTTCCCACTATAGGTCACACGCCAGTCTAAGGATTCCTACCTAATGGGAATGGTTATTTTATGTACCTATTCACACCTGCCTCGGTAGTGTAGTGGTCAAGACGCACGCCTGGTAAACAGAAGAACGTGGGTTCAATCTCAGCTAAGGAAGCATAGAATTTTATCCTCATTTAAGTACTTAAGTAAACGATTTTTTTTTTTTTTTTTTGAACCCACTTTACGTTTCGACCGAACTAGAATCAATCGGTTCCCACTATAGGTCACACGCCAGTCAGAGTATTCCTACCTAATGGGGATGGTCATTTAATGTATTTTATTCACACCTGCCTCGGTAGTGTAGTGGTCATTGGTCAAGACGCACGCCTGGTAAACAGAAGGACGTGGGTTCAATCTCAGCTGAGGAAGCATATAATTTTATCCTCATTTAAGTAAACGATTTTTTTTTTTTTTTTTGAACCCACTTTATTTATTTACTTAAACGTTCGTACGATAACCTCACAAAGTACCTATTTAGACGAATTTTAGTCGTGGACCCAAGTACCAAATTTACTTAGGAAGAAACTCAGGAAGGTTTTTAGGAGCACCCTGTTTATTTTCCGTTCAGTTGTTGAAATGGTTGCATAACCAAAAGTTTCACGGCGGTACAATTTTATGAGCATCGTGTTTAACAGGCTTCATTACCAACCGAAATTTTGCTTTCTAGCTATACGATGTAATTTTGTAATAAGAGAAATTTACTTTATCCTCACACTCACAAAGTACCTATTCCCTACCTAACTATGTACTTGAACGTTGTATGATAACCCCACAAAGTACCTACTTGGACGGATTTTATTCGTGGACCCAATTTACTCTCTACACCGTGCTCGATCAGAATCATTATATATAGTCATTATAGAGATATTGACTGGTGAATGACGTAGACAGGTAGGTGTATGCCACACACAGTCTTTAGTACGAGGTGCAGGTCGGTAATAATAATAAGAGAGTATCGGAATGGTCCAAATAAAATGCCTGAAAATTTCCGTTTTGGGATCCTTTGAATAGGTAGGTATATTTGAATTTAAAAAATTAAATTTCTTTTCATATCAAATAATATACTTTTCGAACTTGAGGTTGGTCACACTGGTTGGTTCAATAAATTTTACAGTGTTGCCAGGAAAAGCATAATGTGGATAAAGCCATGGAGCATAAAGTTAGTCATTTAGTTTAGAGTCTTTAGAGCATAAAAAGAGAACATGAAATGCCCATGCCTGTTGCCTGTTTTCTCTTCTCACTTCACCATTGGAAGGACTGTCACCTGTGACAGACTTTTATATGAACTCGAACAACAGGCATCATGAAAGAGCTTAAGCTCTTGAGCTTTTTCATGCTGCCTGCTGTCATATTATATTCAACAGCATAAAAAGAGAACATGACATGCCCATGCCTGTTGCCTGTTTTCTCTTCTCACTTCACCATTGGAAGGACTGTCACCTGTGACAGGCTTTTATATCAACCCGAACAACAGGCATCATGAAAGAGCTTAAGCTCTTGAGCTTTTTCATGCTGCCTGCTGTCATATTATATTCAACCAGCATGCATGCCTGTTGCCTGAACGTGTTTTTTTTTTCTTCTTCTTCTTCTTCTTCTTCTTTTTTTTCTAGTGAGTTTTACAGTTCAATGAGCCTGCCTGGTTAGCTAGGTTGTGGGTTCGATTCCCGCCTGGAGCGAATTTTATCCTGAACGGATAATTTTTTATTGGATTTCTCCTATCCTGTCTTCCTTCTTTTCTTCTCATCTCTACGATTTCAGGACGACAAGACCTTTTAGCCCTTAGCAGTTCCCTCTATCAAAAATACCGGGGTAAAGCAGTAAAAGTAATAATAATAATAATAATAAAACCTCCAGATCCGAAGATGTAATTTTCTAATAAGAGAGTATCGGAATGGTCCACATAAAATGCGTGAAAATTTCCGTTTTGGGATCCTTTCAATATATTTGAATTTCAAAAATTACATTTCTTTTCATATCAAATAATATACTTTTCGAACTTGAGGTTGGTCACACTGGTTGGTTCAATAAATTTTACAGTGTTGCCAGGAAAAGCATCATGTGGATAAAGCCATGGAGCATAAAGTTAGTCATTTAGTTTAGAGTCTTTAGACTTTAGAGCATAAAAAGAAATGCCCATGCCTGTTGCCTGTTTTCTCTTCTCACTTCACCATTGGAAGGACTGTCACCTGTGACAGGCTTTTATATGAACTCGAACAACAGGCATCATGAAAGAGCATCGGACATCGGGCGTTTATTACTACACAAGCAAATTTTCCTCGGGCGTCAGGAGGTTAAGCTCTTGAGCTTTTTCATGCTGCCTGCTGTCATATTATTATTCAACCAGCATGCATGCCTGTTGCCTGAACGTGTTTTTTTTTTTCTTCTTCTTTTTTTTTCTAGTGAGTTTTACAGTTAAATGAGCCTGCCTGGTTAGCTAGGTTGTGGGTTCGATTCCCGCCTGGAGCGAATTTTATCCTGAACGGATAATTTTTGATTGGATTTCTCCTATCCTGTCTTCCTTATTTCTTCTCATCTCTACGATTTCAGGACGACAAGACCTTAGCCCCTAGCAGTTCCCTCTATCAAAAATACCGGGGTAAAGCAGTAAAAATAATAAAAATAATAATAATAATAATAAAAGAACCGATTTAGTCAAAGAGCGTAAATTTACAATAGAAGCATAAAAGAGCATAATTTTTAAATTTGAGCTGGCAACATTGCAACCTGCCGTTCCTAGTTCCTGGCTTGCGAAAAAAAGGAAAAAGTGCAAAAGCAAAAGGGATTCCAATCCATCCAAAGTTCCAAATAAAGTAGGTAATAAATATTTTCTGGTAATCTCACGTCCATGTAACTTTGGTTTCTGCTTTCGTCCTCAGGAAGCTTGCGCGTATTCAGTCCCGTGAATTCCTAACAAGTGTCGACCATCGGGCAATAAATATCTTCTGGTTGAGGTACAGAAATGAAATATTCATATCGAGCTTTATAATCATTTTGCAATTTGTAGTTACTTAAATGTACAAGTAATTTGTTTCCCCAAGTATTTAATTTGAACACCTGTAAAAGTTTCTACCTCTCGTCTAAAAATCTGGTCCACACCCCGCCAGCTTTGCATTTAAAGTGTGAACCTTTTCTCTGTGTTCCAATATCCACTTCTTTCATATCACCTTTACCTGTAGGTACCTGTGGTATTTAATTTCCCCAATATGTTGTATCCCTGTTAAAATATTTAAATGAGCCTCTCGTCTAAAAATCTGGTCCACACCCCGCCAGCTTTGCATTTAAAGTTTGAACCTTTTCTCTGTGTTCCAATACCCACTTCTTTCATATCACCTTTACCTGTAGGTACCTGTGGTATTTAATTTCCCCAATATGTTGTATCCCTGTTAAAATATTTAAATGACATACAGAAAACCCAAAAACACCTCTGACAACCACTTCCTTTGCTTTCAGTTTGAGTTTTTAATCACTTTGTTAGTGTTCAAAAGAAGGTAATATGAGACATTTGGACACAAATCGGCAAAGACCTTTAGAGAGAATCTTCTGAAAGGGACACAATTTGGCAGAGACCGATGCATTTTGCCATCAAGACGAAGAACTTTGGTTTCGTGTAGAGAGAGACTTCTGAGAGAAGGGACTTGGGTTCTTCCTTGGTAATTGTGATAGGAACTTTGTTTGTGTTCAAAAGAAGGTAATATGAGACATTTGAACACAAATTGGCAAAGACCTTTAGAGAGAAACTTCTGAAAGGGACACAATTTGGCAAAGACCGATTCATTTCGCTATCAAGATGAAGAACTTTGGCTTCGTGTAAAGGAACTCCAAAAGAAGGAAGGACTTCATTGGAGGTTCTTTCTAAGTGATTGTGATAGGCACTTTGTTAGTGGTCAAAAGAAGGTAGTATAAGACACAAATTGGCAAAGACCTATTTATTTGACAGAAGATTTCCGATGCAAATTCGATATTACCACGATGAACTTTGGATTCGAGGGAAGGAACTTTAGAATTCGTTGTAGAGAGAACAAATCGAAGGTAGTTTTTAATTAAAATGTGTTGTGTTTCCCCATCAAAGTGTTTAATTAGTTTGTGATACGCGGAAAACAAATGAGAGATTTGTTTGCGGACAGATTTAAACATTCCAACTGACAGTGGTTCTAGTTGATGGGTTGGACTGTTGGGTCCATTTTTTGTTTTCTAAATTGGAATCAAGCTGGAATTGATGGAATTAGAAAACATAGTCGCCAACACAGTTTATCTGAAAGCCAGAGAAGGTAAGAATACACAAGCATGATCAGTTTCTGTTGAATTTACCATTGTATTTATGCCTGTGAAATTATGTATGAGTTATAAAAATCAGGGACCCACCAGCATAGGTAGCTTGGTTAGTAGCACATCGCCTTGTAAGCACTAGGCCATGAGTTTGATTCCCATCTGGGGTGTATTTTATCCTGAACGGGTATTGTTTGTTCCCAGAACAGCTGGCTTCGTATTCATACCTGTGAAATTATCTTTGTGAGTAATCAAAATCAGGGACCCACCAGCATAGGTAGCTTGGTTAGTAGCACATCGCCTTGTAAGCATTAGGCCATGATGAGTTTGATTCCCATCTGGGGTGTATTTTATCCTGAATGGGTATTGTTTGTTCCCAGAACAGCTGGCTTTCTCTTATCCTGTCTTCTTTCTCACTTTGATTTTGGGATGATAAGACCTTAAGTGTCAATTACAGTTCTCTCTACCAAACTAAAAAAAAAAAAAAAAAAAAAAAAAAAAAATTTACAGCTGGCTTTCTCCTATCCTGTCTCACTTTGATTTTGGGATGATAAGACCTTGTCAATTACAGTTCCCTCTACAAAAAAAAATCACATTATTTGTGAAATTAAGTTTGTGAGCAGGTAATCAAGATCAAGAATTACCTATTCTCTATAAATTAGGTACCTACTTACATATTTTGCTTTTTCCACTCCTCACTTTGTACACCATGTGTAAGGAAATATTGATAAATAACATGACATAATTCTAAGCATTGGTTAGAAAGTGGCAAGGGCAGAGGCATCTGTGATGTAGAACCTTGGGAAACTTCACAAAAGTGTCCAAGGCTTTTCTAAAGTATAACCAGCTCCCCAGTTGTCCAAACTAGGCAGAAATATCATAGGACCCCAATTAAGTTTTAAATTATGTAATTGTCAAGAACTGAGATCATAATTTCTTTTTTTCCTTTTTATTAGCTCTTGTACCTAATTGGTTTGTATCTGTCAACAGTGTCAATGAACCTAAGTTTGACAGATATCTAATTTTCTATCTAATCAAAATCAAATAAACAGAAGACTGATACACACAGTATCTGCAAATTTTATGTGTGTTCTTAAAAAATAAACAAAATTTCGATATGAGTCAGGTAATATGATACATATGTGAATTCAGGTGTTGGAGATGAATGGTATTTTTAGGTTCCAGATGAACCGACAAGGTCAAAAGTAACAATTTTACATTGTCCTTAATTCTAGTTCTATGTAGAGTAATCTAGAGATAGGAATTGCTAGACTGGATCCATTGTTTATAGTGGAAAACCACCTTGGACTATTCAGACGGTCTGAGACTGTATAAAGCTACAGTGGATTTGGTACCAGAGTTCGGATTTTTATCAACACTTTAGGAGCAGGGGTTCCCAACTTTGCGTGAGCCCGCGGACAACTTTTTAATGTCCGGTCTTACCACAGAGAGTTTTCCGTTATGCTTAAGTTTACCAAGTTGGGATTGAGATGAAAAGATCATTTCCCTGGTTATAGCTAGGTCAACCTCGGAATCCTACCTCGGATTGAACTCAATCCTGAGACAATCCACCGTGGTACAACTCGACCTTAATCTAGAGTGAAATACTTTCCTCTATAAATCAAATGGATGATGTCAAAGAAACCCTTAATATTGTGTTAACTCTCAGCGATAAAATTGGCCATAAGAGGTTTGATAGAGGAAACTGTAACTACTCAGGTCTTATTGTCCCGAAATTGAAAAGAGAAGGAAGACAGGATAGGAGAAATCCAGTCTTTTCTAAATTGAACCTTATCTGTTTAGAATAAACGCCCCGGGCAGAAATCGAAGCCACGGCCTAGCGCTTACAAGGCAGACGCGCTACCAACTAAGCTAACCAGGCTGACCGGACGCCAAAGAAGACTTTTTTTAGCCGAAACTCACTATTAACCTTCTCAGAGACCCCCCACTCACTGACCCACGGTCCTTCTGTTGGGAACCAATATCCTAACTAAAGCGTGTTTATACCTATCGAGATAGTCACCGAATGTCCAAATTGATGCATACTAATCATAAGTCTGACATGAGATAAATTTGGTTTGGATGTAAATTTGGTTGGATTTTATAGGTGACGATGGTATTTGGTGTTAGTGACCAAGAAACTTGGTGTTTGTGACGAAGGAATTTGGTGTTTCCAAATGTTAGTACCTAAGTATTTGTATTTATTTAACCCTTGTGACCAAACTGTGAGATGTTAGTTACACAATAAAATTATTAATAGTTTTTTTTTTAATTTTTTATCATAGGTACCCAAAAAGGGCTGAAAATGAAAGGTCCCTTTACCCCCATATTATTTTTTTAATTTTTATTTTTTAATTTCCTATAAAAAAAGTAAAAAATATTTAAATGAAAAGAACAAACTGTGGACACCCTGTATACAACTAGCTACTTACCTTTAGACGTCTAACGTCTATCTTTAGAGCTCGGAAAAAAAAAGTGGGCACCCTGTATGCAACTAGCTATTTACCTATGTAATTTAGACGTCTATATTTAAAGTTCGTATCTGATTCATAATTAACATGTTTGTTACGATGTGAGTGTTGAAAAATTATTGTACAGGGTGATTAAAATTCACTGAAGTTAAGCAACGTTTTGCGTGGTTGGTATCCGGATGGGTGGTCGTCTGGGCAATCGCTTACTGCTGGCTTTTACCAACCCCACTCAGGCTGGATGAAGCTTATGTGAGGCGAGTAGCTTATCGCCAAATAGAGGGTGAAACCTCTGTCAGTAAAATCCCTTAGTAGTTATACAGGGACGTCAAACCCCCTGTCAACACAAAAGCACTTTTTTGAGACACCCTGTACAGGTGTAGATTGTAGACAAGATGATGGAGTAGAGCTAGAGATTGTAGTAAAAAAAAAAAAAAAACTAGAGATCTTGTCTAATATTCAATCTAGAGAGACTGTTGCCTAAAAATTTCAAATTTTGTAATTTTGAAACCTATATACCTATATTGTGTTGTCTACAAGAGGTGTAGCTACATTACATGTATCTAACGTTGCTGGTTTGCTGAGGCTCATTCTAATATATCTGCCCTAGAGAACGTAGCTTAACCTAGCGACTATTGGACCTCGATCGATGAGTCAGATCCTGAAACATGTAACTCTTCAACTCCCTTTAGGACCTTTAGGTAGATATAGTAGTTCTACTGAAAAGAGTAGTTCTTTTTTACAACTCACTTATTTGTCTCACTCGATCTCACTTTACTTTCCTTGTCTGTCAGACCTGATCTGTCTCACAGTGTTAGAATGACTCTACAGCTCTACTGATGTATCCGCACACAAAAAGGCCACTTTGAGGCTAAGGTGTAGGGGCAAACAGCCCTGATGATGGGTTGAGCTTATACAAATACTTTTCTTCTTCTCCTTCTCCTTCTTCTCTTTCAAAGATGAGTGTTTCACCACCGTTTTTATTTCGTAGCAATGAAACAACTGCTACATCTATTCACGACAAATCCAAGTTGCACCTAACAGGCCCACTGTTTGGAGCGTTGTATCATAGCACTATTAGGTGAATGCATCATTCTGAAGCATTAACATAATGTTATCAACATGTTCAACATCAGTGGTAGATGTTAAATAGTTTACGGGCATCGCTTTTTCACTTTACTAGACCGAAAGTGAAAAGTGTCTGACTAGGGGATATTAAACAGAGAGTAGACTAGTGTCTAGCTGTGGGAATATAAACAGGAAGAAGAACTGAGGTGTATTTTATTATCGGACCTAATTTTAGTTCAGCCAAAGAGATATGAATTTTCAACTTAAACTTCAACTTTTAGTTCAGCCAAAGAGATATGAATTTTCACTTAAACTTCCACTAGACCCAAAGTGAAAAGTGTCTGACTAGGGGATAGTGTCTAGCTGTGGAAGTAGACTAGTGTCTAGCCGTGGGAATATAAACAGGAAGAAGAACTGAGGTGTATTTTATTATCAGACCTAATTTTAGTTCAGCCGAAGAGATATGAATTTTCAACTTAAACACACTGTCTGCCAATGTATATTCTATGATGTTTACCCATTGAAACCCACGTATGAAAATATCTCCCTTAAATACTTGATTGAAGACTTTTCCATACAACCCAATAGTTATCTCCCTTGACATGAGAGACAAACTCTTTAATCAACTTAAACTTCAACTTTTAGTTCAGCCAAAGAGATATGAATTTTCAACTTAAACTTCAACTTTTAGTTCAGCCTTTACCCATTGAAAGTGAAAAGTGTCTGACTACTCTGACTAGGGGAGACTAGTGTCTAGCTGTGGGAATATAAACAGGAAGAAGAACTGAGGTGTATTTTACTATCGGACCTAATTTTAGTTCAGCCAAAGAGATATGAATTTTCAACTTAAACCAAAGTATATTCTATGATGTTTACCCATTGAAACCCATGTATGAAAATATCTCCCTTAAATACTTGTATGAAGACTTTTCCATACAACCCAATAGTTATCTCCCTTGACATGAGAGACAAACTCTTTAATTTTTGGAAGTTTTTCATCAAACAAATGACTGAATTTCACTCAGAAGCCCCTGTTTCAGAGAACCGTTGAAATCCCACCACTAGTAATACTACTATGCGAGTATTACATTGAGGGGTCGCCACTGACAATATAACCCTTACAATATTTTAAGATTAATATCTCTGTTTTTGTCTTACTCATGGTGGTTTGATAATAACTATCGACTATGTATTTATCATAATATTGGTGATTTGCTTATACTAAATTTCACTCAGAAGCCCTTGTTTCAGAGAACCGTTGTAATCCCACCACTAGTAGTACTACTATGCGAGTATTACATTGAGGGGTCGCCACTGGCAATATAACCCTTGCAATATTTGAGATTAATATCTCTGTTTTTGTCTTACTCATGGTGGTTTGATAATAACTATCGACTATGTATTTATCATAATATTGGTGATTTGCTTATTTCAGCATCGCTGTTTGGTAGTCAGTTCGGATCTTTATTCGTGTGGTTCTGTGTTACGTTACCCTTGGGATTTTCCTAAAAAATAATAACAGTAATAAAAATAAATAATATGTAATAAAATAGTAAATAAATATATATAACTGATAATGTGAGTAGGTGGTACCTGAATTTTATTCAATTTTTTCTCTCTCCCTTGTTCAGAAAGAGAGAAAGCGAGTGAATGTAAACTGAACATAGAAGAGAGGGAGAGAGAGAGAGAGGAGGGAGGGAGAAGAAGAGAGCAAAAACTTAGGAAGAGAACAAAATATGATAATAGAAATAGAATAGAATAGATAATAGAACCGAAATAATAATAAAAGTCAATGACTCGCGAAAGAGGGAGAGAAAGAGAAGAAAGAGGGAGGAAAACGAGATGGAGGGAGGAAAACGAGATGGAGGGAGGAAAATGAGATAGAGGGAAAAAGATAGGAGAGAAGACAAAGATTCATAGAATAGAATAGAATATACCTTGTTTATCCTGCTGGGATAGGACTGAAAAGTCCCTTTTCCCCCGCAGTCTAACCAAGGTCTTATGAAAAAACAATATTGTTTTCTGGGTAAGGTCTGCAGTTCATTGACCTCTTAGTCTTAATTTACGTCTTGTCACCTTTCAGTCATACTGTATATTTCCTATCTCCCTATCTCTTATTCAAGGTTTTGCAGACCCGTAGCTCCTTTCACTACTTCAGTCCTATTTTCAGCATTAGGTCTTTTTCTTCCCTCACCAACCTCAGTGGTGTAGTGGTTACCACAGTGGATTCCGGATCCAGAGTTGGGGTTACAATGAGTTTTGCTTAAGAATTACCAGTACCTACTATTGTACGAACTAGGAACTTGGAAGACTGGGGAATACAAGACCTAGGTATCTACTTATCTATTAGGGAATTTTCTTCTTTTTCGTCTTCTTCGCCTTTTCCTGTGTACAGACGGGTTCTGCGTTTTTCGTCAGCCTCTCAGTTAGCCCTAGTCAGACTAAGCTAGTCTACACCCTGTTCCCCCAGCCAATTAGGCCCGTTTCATTGAACCTAAAAAAAAACATGAATCGTCGAGTTGAAATTTGGAACTCGCTTCGTTCGTTAAGCCATTTGGAGGGAAAGGGCACGGGTTTGGTACGTTACCTGTATGATTCAACCACGAAATAATTGGTTTAACCTATATTGATGGATTGGTATTTTTACCATATATAAAGCTACAGTGGATTTGGTACAGGGTTCGGATTTTTATCAACACTTTAGGAGCAGGGGTTCCCAACTTTGCGTGAGCCCGCGGACAACTTTTTATTGTCCGGTCTTACCACAGAGAGTTTTCCGTTATATGCTTAAGTTTACCAAGTTGGGATTGAGATGAAAAGATCATTTCCCTGGTTATAGCTAGGTCAACCTCGGATTGAACTCAATCCTGAGACAATCCACAGTGGTACAACTCGACCTTAATCTAGAATTCTAGAGTGAAATACTTTCCTCTGTAAATCAAATGGATAACGTCAAAGAAACCCTTAATATTGTGTTGACTCTCAGCGATAAAATTGGCCATAAGAGGTTTGATAGAGGAAACTGTAACTACTCAGGTCTTATTGTCCCGAAATTGACAAGAGAAGGAAGACAGGATAGGAGAAATCCAGTCTTTTCTAGATTGAACCTTATCTGTTTAGAATAAACGCCCCAGGCAGAAATCGAACCCACGGCCTAGCGCTTACAAGGCAGACGCGCTACCAACCAAGCTAACCAGGCTGACCGGACGCCAAAGAAGACTTTTTTAGCCGAAACTCGGTTGTTTTTTTTTTTTAAACTGTAACTACTCAGGTCTTATTGTACCGAAATTGAAAAGAGAAGGAAGACAGGATAGGAGAAACCCAGTCTTTTCTAGATCGATCCTTATCTGTAGGATAAAGTCCGCCCCAGGCGGGAATCTAACCCGCGACCTAGCGCTTACAAGGCAGACGCGCTATACCAACCAAGCTAACTAGGCGGAACTGATATCGAGGTTTTAGATAAGGTTCGCTCTCTGGTACGGCTTTCGTCTCTATCCTGTACTTCCCTCTTTTCGATTTCGGGACGATAAGAGAAACACCAAAATACGATTTGTCCAACCGTTTCACAGTATTGAAAGAAAGGATTTAGTAAAAAAAAAAAAAAAAAAAAAAAAAAAAAAAAATCTTCTGCGCGATGCGATGTCATGAATGGAAAAGCAAAAGTCAAATTCCATTTACAAAACCATGAATAAATAAAATAGTGACGGAAAGAAAACTGTTTCTGAAGTCAGCAAATGGGTATCTAGAAGAAAAATGGTTCCTACCTATGCCGAGAACAGTGTAGGAAGGTATAAGTTTTTGTACCCCCAGAACTTCGTAGATAGGTACCTACAAGGTATACATTAAAGGTACTAGGTATACATGAAAGGTACAAGGTATACATGAAAGGTACAAGGTATACATGAAAGGTACAAGGTATACATGAAAGGTACAAGGTATACATTAAAGGTACAAGGTATACATGAAAGGTACAAGGTATACATGAAAGGTACAAGGTATACATTAAAGGTACAAGGTATGCATTAAAGGTACAAGGTATACATTAAAGGTACAAGGTATACATTAAAGGTACAAGGTATACATTATAGGGAAAGGAGAAGAAAAAAGTTTTCTTACCCCAGCTGCTAACATAGGCCAGCCCATTCTGTCTATTTTAAAATTTCAGCAAATGAGAAAAAAAAAAAAAAAAAACTTAAAACCTGAAAGAGCTACAAATTGATTGAATTACAAACTTGACTGTTCACTTACCCTCAGTATGGGAGAGAGAGAGAGATGAGGGGAGAGAGAGGGGGAGAGAAACTCTCCCTGTCTCTCTCTTACTCATTGATTTTTTTCCCTATCTCACGTATATATATCTGATGAGTTAAGAAATCCAGTGGGAATTGTTCACATTGCAATTCCCTGTTTCTGTCTGTCTCTCTCTCTCTCTCTCTCTCTCTCTCTCTCTCTCTCTCTCTCTCTCTCTCTCTCTCTCTCTCTCTCTCTCTTTCTCTCTCTCTCTTACTCCCCTCTCTAGCAATATCTTCCATTAATTCTATTTCCCTCTCCCCCCCCCTCGCTACTTCCGTCCTTTTCTCTTATTAACGCACGCCTCTTTCCTTCTCTTTTCAACTCATTTATGTTGTTTTCTGTTCTCTTCTATACCTAACCACCTTGTTACACTCTCTCTCTCTCTAATTCCCTTTCTCTCTCTCTCACACTCTCTCTAGATCCCTTTCTCTCTCTCTCTCTCTCTCTCTAGTTCCCTTTTTTTCTCTCTCTCTCTCTCTCTCTCTCTTCCCCTCCCTTCTTCCTTGTCTGTGTTTTATTTGGTTTGACAGAGGGCACTGTAGCTGCCAAGGTCTTATCGTCCCGAAACTCTCTCTCTCTCTCTCTCACACACTCTCTCTAGTTCCCTTTCTCTCTCTCTCTCTCTCGTTCCCTTTTTTCTCTCTCTCTCTCACACTCTTTCTTTCTTTCTTTCTCTCCCTCCCAATCTCTTCCTTTTTTCTTTCTATTTCTAGAATGGTACTTTTCTCCTCTCTCTTCCCCTCCCTTCTTCCTTGTCTGCTCTTTTTCTCTCTCTCTCACACTCTTTCTTTCTTTCTCTCCCTCCCAATCTCTTCCTTTTTTCTTTCTATTTCTAGAATGGTACCTACTTTTCTCCTCTCTCTTCCCCTCCCTTCTTCCTTGTCTGTGTTTTATTTGGTTTGACAGAGGGCACTGTAGCTGCCAAGGTCTTATCGTCCCGAAAGCGAAGAGAGAAGGAAGACAGGATAGGAGAAAGCCAGCTGTTCCGAGAATAAACTTCATCCATTAAGGATAAAATCCACCCCGGGCGGGAATCGAAACTGTGACCTAGCGCTTACAAGGCAAACGCGCTGCCCTCCAACCTAACTAGTCTGACTTCCCAGAAATCCACCCCGGGCGGGAATCGAAACTGTGACCTAGCGC
This sequence comes from Diaphorina citri, assembly GCF_000475195.1. NCBI lineage: Eukaryota > Metazoa > Arthropoda > Insecta > Hemiptera > Psyllidae > Diaphorina > Diaphorina citri. Next base: position 18,224 of record NW_007379353.1, on the reverse strand, counting down.
TTACAAGGCAAACGCGCTGCCCTCCAACCTAACTAGTCTGACTTCCCATTTCTTCCTCACCAATCCTAGAATCCGATTTTGTCCCTCCTTCTCCCTTCCAATCCCATTTTATTCCTGGAATGGGGGAGGGGGGGGAAGGGCAAATTGTGAGTTTTCCCAGTATTTTTCATCAGTATTTTTTGATATTCTCGTTACACAAACTGTTTTCTCCTCCGTTCTTTATGAACAGTTGATGTGCTGAAATCAAACGTTTTGATTGGTTGTTGTGCTTTTTCTGCTAGCCGGAAAAATGAACGTTCTTCACAAGTGTGCTTGTTTTCTCTCTAGGACCTTCATCATTTCAAATTGTGAGTTTTCCTAGTATTTTTCATCAGTATTTTTTGCTATTCTCGTTACACAAACTGTTTTCTCCTCCGTTTATGAAGTCGATGTGCTGGAATCAAACGTTCTGATTGGTTGTTGTGCTTTTTCTGCTAGCCGGAAAAATGAACGTTCTTCACAAGTGTGCTTGTTTTCTCTCTAGGACCTTCATCATTTCTCATTATACTCTCCTATTTTGCTTCTTTCTTCTTCTTCCTCTTCTCTTTCTCCTCCTCTTCTTCTTCTTCTTCTTCTTCTTCTTCTTCTTCTTCTTCTCCTTCTCCTTTTCTAATAACTTGTCAATAAATTGGTAACTTAGTACTTCAGTGAAATGTAGGCCACTAGTGAACCCTGCTTCAGTATAGAATACAGTCAGCCTACTGTCGCGGGTTCTATTCCCACCCGGGGCGGGTTTTATTCTGAACTGCATGATAAGATTCGAATCGTGCTCAGAACGGCTGACTTTCTAGCTCCTATCCTGTGTTCCTTCTCTCTTCACTGTCGCGGAACGATAAGATCTTAACAGTAATTACAGTTCCCTCTATCAAACCTCTTGGGAGCCAGCCTAGTTAGCTTAGTTGGTAGTGCGTCTGCCTTGTAAGCGCTAGGCCGCGGGTTCGATTCCCGCCCGGGGCGGATTTTTTACACTCTAAAACACATTAAGCCGAACGCTCTGCCCTGGTTTGACATGCTATTAATCCGCCCGAATTTCACAAAACACATCAGCACTGTACCTATGTTACAATGCATAATTTTTGAAGGAAGACATGAATTCCCTCCCCCATTCTGTGGTCCTAGCTTGAAAATTTAAAACCTGAAAAATTCATGGCATTTACATTTTGAAGAAAGAGTAGAAACTCTGAAGTAAGAACAACCCACCTACTAGGTAGACGTAGGTACATAGTGCATACTACATACATACCTACCTACCTAGTTACCTACTAAATACCAAATACCTACCACCAAAGTTGATGGAGGAGAACTTGAAGTCAGTGTACTTGAATTTTATTAGGTTTACTAAGTACCTACATACTTAACAGAATTGAGATTGATAGGTAGTGTAAGTATAACTAGTATTTGCCCAAGTAGTACATGAAATGCATATTTTAGTAGCTTTCAAAGTGTTGAGTACCTACTAGTGTGATTGGAAAAACCAACTTCAAGTGGTGTGTGTAGTCGCCAGCGCGGTGACCTGGAGGTTGTTGGTTTGAGTCCAAGTCAAGTCAGGAAAAATTAGCGAGTAACCTATATTGTGTTGTCTACAAGAAGTGTAGCTACATTACATGTATCTAACGTTGCTGGTTGCTGAGGCTCATTCTAATATCTGCCCTAGAGAACGTAGCTTAACCTAGCGACTATTGGACCTCGATCCATGAGTCAGATCCTGAAACATGTAACTCTTCAACTCCCTTTAGGTATGGGAAGGTAGGTACTGACTCATTGACTGAGTTAGTCGTCTACTGAAAAGAGTGGTTCTTTTTTTACAACTCACTTATTTGACTCACTCCAAGATACTGAAACATGTAACTCTTCAACTCCCTTTAGGTATAGGAAGGTAGGTACTGACTCATTGACTGAGTTAGTCGTCTACTGAAAAGAGTAGTTCTTTTTTAGAACTCACTTATTTGACTCACTCCATCTCACTTTACTTTCCGTGTCTGTCAGACAGACCTGATCTGGTACATCTGGTACACCTGATCTGGTAGGTGTAGGGGCAAACACCCCTAAACAATGGGTTAAGTTTAACCCGAATACATCTCTACTGATCTATTCTCGTCAGATCTAAATTACTATTCATACTCAAAAAGCCCAATTTGAGGCTATTATACAAATACTTTTCTTCTTCTCCTTCTCCTTCTTCTTTTTCAAAGATGAGTGTTTCACCACCGTTTTTATTTCGTAGCAATGAAACAACTGCTACATCTATTCACGACAAATCCAAATTCAAGTTGCACCTAACAGGCCCACTGTTTGGAGCGTTGTATCATAGCACTATTAGGTGAATGCATCATTCTGAAGCATTAACATCTATTTGTGACAGTCATACATTTTGAGACTTGTAAACTGAAGAGAGAAGGAGGACAGGATAGGAGAAAGCCAGTCGTTCTGAAAATGATCTTTATCTAAGTATGTGATTTCTCAATTTCAAGTACCATAGGCTTTGTACAAAACAATACAGATGTTTATCTGTTTAAGATAAAGTTCGCCCCGATCGGGAATCGAACCCGTGACCTAGCACTTAGGCAGACGCTCTACCCGCCAAGCGAACTAGGCTGGCAGTGTTCTGAATTGACCTGTGTACTACATTAACATAATGTTATCAACATGTTCAACATCAGTGGTAGATGTTAAATAGTTTATGGGCATCGCTTTTTCACTTTACTAGACCCAAAGTGAAAAGTGTCTGACTAGGGGATATTAAACAGAGAGTAGACTAGTGTCTAGCTGTGGGAATATAAACAGGGAGAAGAACTGAGGTGTATTTTATTATCAGACCTAATTTTAGTTCAGCCAAAGAGATATGAATTTTCAACTTAAACACACTGTCTGCCAATGTATATTCTATGATGTTTACCCATTAAAACCAATGTACGAAAATATCTCCCTTAAATACTTGATTGAAGACTTTTCCATACAACCCAATAGTTATCTCCCTTGACATGAGAGACAAACTCTTTAATCTTAAAAAGTAGGTACCTACTGCCTACCTAACTATGTACTTGAACGTTGTACGATAGCCTCACAAAGTACCTACTTGGACGAATTTTAGTCGTGGACCCAATTTCCTCTCATTATTCACACCTGCCTCGGTAGTGTAGTGGTCAAGACACACGCCTGGTAAACAGAAGGACGTGGGTTCAATCTCAGCTAAGGAAGCATAGAATTTTATCCTCATTTAAGTAAACGATTTTTTTTTTGAACCCACTTTATTTATTTACTTAAACGTTCGTACGATAACCTCACAAAGTACCTATTTATAAATACGAATTTTAGTCGTGGACCCAAGTACCTAATTTACTTTATCCTCACACTCACAAAGTACCTACTGTCTACCTAACTATGTACTTGAACGTTGTACGATAGCCTCACAAAGTACCTACTTGGACGAATTTTAGTCGTGGACCCAATTTACTCTCTACAGCGTACTCAATCAGAATCATTATAGAGATATTGACTGGTGAATGACGTAGACAGGTAGGTGTATGCCACACACAGTCTTTAGTACGAGGTGCAGGTCGGCGCTTTTCACAAAGTACCTACTGCCTACCTAACTATGGACTTGAACGTTGTACGATAGCCTCACAAAGTACCTACTTGGACGAATTTTAGTCGTGGACCCAATTTACTCTCTACAACGTACTCAATCAGAATCATTATAGTCATTATAGAGATATTGACTGGTGAATGACGTAGACAGGTAGGTGTATGCCACACACAGTCTTTAGTACGAGGTGCAGGTCGGCGCTTTGGAAACGACAGAGCCTAAAACGGCCAGTTCGCCAACTTCCCGAAATAAGCAAATAAACACACTATCAGGTAGACCTGACAGGTACTGTTGAAAAGGTCCGTCTGTCAGGTCTACCTGATAGTGAGTGGCTGGCTGGCTGGCCATCGTTTACAACTGCAGCAGAGCTTAAAACGGCCAGTTCGCCAACTTCCCGAAATAAGCATTTTTTTTTTTCCAACGTCTCTGTAATTCTGTATAACCGCCAAGGCCAGCCACACACTATCAGGTAGACCTGACAGGTACTGTTGAAAAGGTCCGTCTGTCAGGTCTACCTGATAGTGAGTGGCTGGCTGGCTTAAGGTTTTTAGTGACTGAACGTTTACAATCAATTTGATCGATAATCTACCCATGGAAATCAAATTTCTAGCTTCATTTTTAGGAATTTCGTCAAATTTTTGTCCTCTTGAGTACTGTAGAGAGTGTAGAGGAATGCCCAAGTTTTTTTTTTTTTTTTTAAGGAATTTAGCTAAGAAAAGAATATATTCCTTATTTTCGAAAGTGTGGTCGTTGGGCTCTGTTGTTTCCTAAGCGACAACTTAGCCTTCCATCTTACCGTGTTCAGCCTTGAGTTATTTGAATTTTACGAGATATTATTGAGCGAGGTACCTTTAGTATGAAATATGAATTTGATTAGAGGGTAGGTATTCATAATTTTTATGAGTTCTTACGATATTAATATTCAATAATGATTTTTTATAACATTCCAATATACGGGGTGTTATGAGAAGTTTAGAATAGAAAAGAGCCTAGTTAGCAGTAGCTTGGTGAATAGACCGTCTGCCTTGTAAGCGCTAGGTCGCTGGTTCGATGCCCGCCCGGGGCGAATTTTATCCTCAAGGTGATCTGTCCTTGGTGTTCGGGGTGCACTCAGCCTCGTGACGGAAGAGCGTAATATAATTTTTATGATAACCTTAATCTCTTTTTTTTTCAATAACATATGTAGGTAGGTAATCAATTTTCATAAAAAGATTTCCCTTCGATAAAAATGATGGAAAATTCGTCCTTTGATTACATGAGCAGAACTTGTCAAAAATTCTAGGATGACCAATTTCTGATGGATTTTTGGAATCAATGGAACTTGAAAACATCCTGGTCAACTCTGTCTATGTTAAAGCCACTCTTTTTTTTCAATGACATAGGTAGGTAATCAATTTTCATAAAAAGATTTCCCTTCGATAAAAATGATGGAAAATTCGTCCTTTGATTACATCAGCAGAACTTGTCTAAAATTCTAGGATGACCAATTTCTGATGGATTTTTGGAATCAATGGAACTTGAAAACATCCTGGTCAACTCTGTCTATGTTAAAGCCAAAGCCCGCCAGCAGTGTAAGTTGTATAACTGAACGAACGAACGAACGAACGAACGAAGGAACTGATATCGAAGTTTTAGATAAGGTTCGCTCTCTGAACGGCTTTCGTCTCTATCCTGTACTTTCCCTCTTTTCGATTTCGGGACGATAAGAGAAACACCAAAATTTTTGAACGATTTGTCCAACCGTTTCACAGTATTGAAAGAAAGGATTTAGTAAAAAAAAAAAAAAATACGCCTAGAAATAACATACGGGTTCCTTCTATGTATGGTCCAACCATTTCACAGTATTGAAAGAAAGGATTTACTAAAAAAAAAGAACTTTTCTTTGGACGCCTAGAAATAACACACCGGTCCTGCCTAAGTGATTGTGTTTACAGATAATCTCGAAAGTGAAAATGTTCTGTACCTATGTAGGTATGTGTATAGAGCTCTAGAGCACTTCACTTAGCACTAAACACCTATTCGATTTTTATTTTTCAAAGATATTTGATAGAGTAGTCGAAGTAGTCAAACATCTTGAACAACTCTGATTTTTGACTACTTAAAAAGTGGTTGGGTGGAAGAGCTCATTCCTGAGAATCCTGCCACGTTAAATAAAACCTTAAAAAAAAGATAGAGGGAACTGTAACTGACAAGGTCTCATCGTCCCGAAAGCGAAGAGGAGGAAGAAAAGATAGGAGAAGGCCAGCCGTTAACAGTGTAGGAAGGTACAAGTCTTTGTACCCCCTGAACTTCGTAGGTAGATTGGTAGATAGGTACAAGGTATACATTAAAGGTACAAGGTATACATTAAAGGTACTAGGTATACATTAAAGGTACTAGGTATACATTAAAAGTACAAGGTATACATTAAAGGTACAAGGTATACATTAAAGGTACTAGGTATACATTAAAGGTATAAGGTATACATTAAAGGTACAAGGTATACATTAAAGGTGCAAGGTATACATTAAAGGTACAAGGTATACATTAAAGGTACAAGGTATACATTAAAGGTACAAGGTATATACATTATAGGGAAAGGAGAAGAAAAAAGTTTTCTTACCCCAGATGCTAACATAGGCCAGCCCATTCTGTCTATTTTAAAATTTCATTGGTGAATAGACCGTCTGCCTTGTAAGCGCTAGGTCGCAGGTTCGATGCCCGCCCGGGGCGAATTTTATCCTCAAGGTGATCTGTCCTTGGTGTTCGGGGTGCACTCAGCCTCGTGAGGACAATATTGAGTAGCTACTTTGATCGAGTAGAGACCAGTGGCGGCATTAAGTACCAGTGTAAAAAGATTACTGAAATATGGAAATTGATTACAAAAAAAAACACTCAGTAATGTTGTGATATCCACTAAAGTTGTGGAAAAGTTCTGCTTTACCACAAAGAAGTCATGATTTGATTGACGTAAGATCAGCATGCTTTTTAACCGGAATAACTAAAACAATAATGAAAAAAGCAATTGTTTTCTGGGTAAGGTCTGCAGTTCATTGACCTCATAGTCTTAATTTACGTCTTGTCACCTTTCAGTCATACTGTATATTTCCTATCTCCCTATCTCTTATTCAAGGTTTTGCAGACCCGTAGTTTCTTTCACTACTTCAGTCCCATTTTCAGCATTAGGTCTTTTTCTCCCCTCACCAACCTCAGTGGTGTAGTGGTTACCACAGTGGATTCCGCATCTAGAGTTGGGGTTACAATGAGTTTTGCTTAAGAATTACCAGTACCTACTATTGTACGAACTATAGGAACTTGGAAGACTGGGGAATACAAGACGTAGGTACTTAGATATAAGGGAATTTTCTTCTTTTTCGTCTTCTTCGCCTTTTCCTGTGTACAGACGGGTTCTGCGTTTTTCGTCAGCCTCTCAGTTCGCCCTAGGGAACTGATATCGAGGTTTTAGATAAGGTTCGCTCTCTGAACGGCTTTCGTCTCTGTCCTGTACTTTCCCTCTTTTCGATTTCGGGACGATAAGAGAAACACCAAAATTTTTGAACGATTTCTCCAACCGTTTCACAGTATTGAAAGAAAGGATTTAGTAAAAAAAAAAAGAACTTTTCTTTGGACGCCTAGAAATAACACACGGGTCCTGCCTAAGTGATTGTGTTTACAGATAATTTCGAAAGTGAAAATGTTCTGTACCCATGTAGGTATGTGTCTAGAGCTCTAGAGCACTTCACTTAGCACTAAACACCTATTCGATTTTTATTTTTTAAAGATATTTGATAGAGTAGTCGAATCGAAGTAGTCAAACATCTTGAACAACTCTGATTTTTGACTACTTCAAAAAGTGGTTGGGTGGAAGAGCTCATTCCTAAGAATCCTGCCACGTTAAATAAAACCTTTAAAAATAGAAAGTAAAAAGATAGAGGGAACTGTAACTGACAAGGTCTCATCGTCCCGAAAGTGAAGAGGAGGAAGAAAAGATAGGAGAAGGCCAGCCGTTAACAGTGTAGGAAGGTACAAGTCTTTGTACCCCCTGAACTTCGTAGGTAGATAGGTACAAGGTATACATGAAAGGTACAAGGTATACATTAAAGGTACAAGGTATACATTAAAGGTACAAGGTATACATTAAAGGTACAAGGTAGGTATACATTAAGGGTACAAGGTATACATTAAAAGTACTAGGTATTCATTAAAGGTACAAGGTATACATTAAAGGTACTAGGTATACATTAAAGGTACAAGGTATACATGAAAGGTACAAGGTATACATTAAAGGTACAAGGTATACATTAAGGGTACAAGGTATACATTAAAGGTGCAAGGTATACATTAAAGGTGCATGGTATACATTAAAGGTACAAGGTATACATTAAAGGTGCAAGGTATACATTAAAGGTGCATGGTATACATTAAAGGTGCAAGGTATACATTAAAGGTTACAAGGTATACATTAAAGGTACTAGGTATACATTAAAGGTACAAGGTATATATTGTAGGGAAAGGAGAAGAAAAAAGTTTTCTTACCCCAGATGCTGACATAGGCCAGCCCATTCTGTCTATTTTAAAATTTCAGCAAATGAGAAAAAAAAAAACTGAAAAACTGAAAGAGCTACAAATTGATTGAATTACAAACTTGACTGTTCACTTACCCTCAGTATGGGAGAGAGAGAGATGAATGGAGAGAAAGGGGGAGAGAAACTCTCCCTGTCTCTCTCTTACTCATTGATTTTTTTCCCTATCTCACGTATATATCTGATGAGTTAAGAAATCCAGTGGCTGAAAGAGCTACAAATTGATTGAATTACAAACTTGACTGTTCACTTACCCTCAGTATGGGAGAGAGAGAGAGAGAGAGAGATGAGGGGAGAGAGAGGGAGAGAAACTCTCCCTGTCTCTCTCTTACTCATTGATTTTTTTCCCTATCTCACGTATATATCTGATGAGTTAAGAAATCCAGTGGGAATTGTTCACATTGCAATTCCCTGTTTCTCTCTCTGTCTCTCCCTCTCTCTCCCCCCTCTCTCTCTCTCTCTCTCTTTCTCTCTCTCTTTCTCTCTCTCTCTCTCTCTTTCTCTCTCTCTCTCTCTTACTCCCCTCTCTAGAAATATCTTCCATTAATTCTATTTCCCTCTCTCTTTCTCTCTCTCCCCCTCGCTACTTCCGTCCTTTCCTCTTATTAAAACGCACGCCTCTTTCCTTCTCGTTTCAACTCATTTATGTTGTTTTCTGTTCTCTTCTATACCTAACCACCTTGTTACACTCTCTCTCTCTAATTCCCTTTCTCTCTCTCTCTCTCTCTCTCTCTCTCTCTCACACACACACACTCTCTCTAGTTCCCTTTCTCTCTCTCTCTCTCTCTCTAGTTCCCTTTTTTTCTCTCTCACACTCTTTCTTTCTCTCCCTCCCAATCTCTTCTTTTTTTCTTTCTATTTCTAGAATGGTACTTTTCTCCTCTCTCTTCCCCTCTCTCTTCTTCCTTGTCTGTGTTTTATTTGGTTTGACAGAGGGCACTGTAGCTGCCAAGGTCTTATCGTCCCAAAAGCGAAGAGAGAAGGAAGACAGGATAGGAGAAAGCCAGCCGTTCCGAGAACAAACTTTATCCGTTAAGGATAAAATCCACCCCGGGCGGGAATCGAAACTGTGACCTAGCGCTTACAAGGCAAACGCGCTGCCCTCCAACCCAACTAGTCTGACTTCCCATCTCTTCCTCACCAATCCTAGAATCCGAATTTGTCCCTCCTTCTCCCTTCCAATCCCATTTTATTCCTGGAATGGGGGAGGGGGGGGGGCAAATTGTGAGTTTTCCCAGTATTTTTCATCAGTATTTTTTGCTTTTTTCGTTACACAAACTGTTTTCTCCTCCGTTCTTTATGAACAGTTGATGTGCTGAAATCAAACGTTTTGATTGGTTGTTGTGCTTTTTCTGCTAGCCGGAAAAATGAACGTTCTTCACAAGTGTGCTTGTTTTCTCTCTAGGACCTTCATCATTTCTCATTACTCTCCTATTTTGCTTCTTTCTTCTTCTTCCTCTCCTCCTCCTCTTCTCCTTTTCTAATAACTTGTCAATAAATTGCTCATATACTCATAGAAAATAATACCTACATAGGTAACTTAGTACTTCAGTGAACTGTAAGGCCACTAGTGGACCCTGCTTAAAGATAGACTACAGTCAGCCTACAGTCGCGGGTTCTATTCCCACCCGGAGCGGGTTTTATTCTGAACTGATGATAAGATTCGAATCGTGCTCAGAACGGCTGACTTTCTAGCTCCTATCCTGTGTTCCTTCTCTCTTCACTGTCGCGGAACGATAAGATCTTAACAGTTACAGTTCCCTCTATCAAACCTCTTGGGAAAAAAATCTTATACCAACCTAGAACTAACTAAGTATTTTTCATGTACATAAGAACAAGTACCTACATAGAATTATGTATGTATTCATTTGTAAAAAATAAAAACTAGTGTTTTCCAAGTTTTCTTCTAGGACGCAAAAAACACCACGAGCTTTTCTCACTTACCTTACCTTACCAATTGGCACTATACAGCCCGGGGTGGGCCTTGGCCTCCTCAACAATTCGCCTCCACTCGCTTCGGTTCTTGACTTTCGTTCCATATCCTGTTGTCTTCCCGTCAGAAAGAAGGGTTAGACCGAGCCCAAATTATTAAATGTTCTTCGAGTATTGGGCAAATGTGTTCAGTCAAATTTGGACAAAGCTTTTGGAGTTGTGGTGAAACAAACGGAGCTTGGAATGCTCTTTGTTATGAAATGTACTCATCCTCCATACTGTTCGTCTAAAGAAGAAATTTGTGTGTTGTGTCCACTCTCCTTATGTTTTTCCAACAAACCCGTATCTTGCATATCCTATCATTCACTGTTTTATAGTCCAGTATGCTGTCTCTCACTGTTTTGTTTATCATGAATCCGGTGCCCAACTCCTTAACCTTATTTGCTTGGGATAAAGCTCACCCCGAGCGGGAATCGAACCCGCGACCTAGCTCTAATAAGGCAGGCCCGCTACCCTCCAAGCTAAATAGGCTCTCTTCTCCAATTTTCAACTAAAAAAGGTCATCCGATAATTCACTACGAACGGATTACAAAGATCCCCCTTGAGGACATTAGGGGTCGTTAATCTTCTGTTGGTTCAGTGAACTGTAGACCTCACTCAGAAAGAGGGGCGCTATGGCCCCCTCGATGGCCCGATTGGGTCCAAATTCTAACGACAACGTTTCTTGTATGTGGTGAACATGGTTGCCAAATCTCATCTAAATCGGACAAACCGTTCTGAAGTTGAAGTGGCTAAAAGGCTGTCTCGAAACTCGAAAGAAATCTGATCTAACCGCACCGTAATTGTTATGACAATTTGGACAATGCTTTTTAATTTATTGTATAATCCGCCTCTGTTGACAGGCCAAATTTGAGAAAAATCTGAGAGGGTAGAGAATAGAACTCTGTGGCCTATTCATGTTCAGTGGAGTAGGGTAAGGGGACACTTTGGGCTATCATGTTTTCCAATAGTAGAGAACCATGAATTCAAGTAGAACTAAGTCAGAAAGAAGGGTTAGATCGAGCCCAAATTATTAAATGTTCTTCGAGTATTGGGCAAATTTTTTCAATCAAATTTGGACAAAGCTTTTGGAGTTATGGTGAAACAAACGGAGCTTGGAATGCTCTTTGTTAATTTATGAAATGTACTCATCCTCCATACTGTTCGTCTAAAGAAGAGATTTGTGTGTTGTGTCCACTCTCCTTATGTTTTTCCAACAAACCTACGAGTCTGGGCTTTTCGAAAATAATAAAATTTTCAAAACAAAAATTAATTACTGTTCAATGAATTTTACATTTTTATTTATTAGGACATATTTTGGCACTTTCCCAGCCGGAGAACACAGTGCTAATCCTCTCCCAATCTTTTTCTTTTTTTCTTCCATTACATTTTTTATATTCAATTCAAAGTTTTTTGTTTATTTTGTATTGTGGGATTCTTTTTTTCTCTCTTTTTTATTATGTTTTTTGGAGAGAGTTTGTGTTTAGATTTTTCCTTTTGTTTATTTTGTATTGTGGGATTCTTTTTTTCTCTCTTTTTTATTATGTTTTTTGGAGAGAGTTTGTGTTTAGATTTTTCCTTTTTCTCTCCATAAATATTTCCTTTTCGTCTTTTCTCTCCTCCACATCCATTTATAAAATTGTATAAATTGCTTTCTTTCACTGGTTGTGGAGTGGTGGGGGATGGAGGAGCTTCGTATTATGAACATAATGCCGCATTCTTCCTCGTCCTTCTTCTCGTAGCTTGTTCGTATATTTGTCACGAGCTCGTAACTTGTCTCGTAGCTTGATTGCCTGGGCCACGTCCTGATTGTGTACAAACAAGAATGTTGAGCGTATAAAACAAGAGAGCTACGTTCACACGTGCGTGGCTTTCACGTTCAACTTGCTTCCTTTTCCTCTTGAGCTTTATAGTCACATTTTTTCAACGTTTAATTCTGTTCAGTATCCCTTGTAGATTTGAGGTGTGTTAGAAGCTTAGTCGTTCTCTGTTAAAACTTAAGGAGGAGAAGAAAAAAGAAGTGATATCCTCTCAAAAAACATTTCGAAGGAAAAGTAAATGCCAATTATCTAAAAACAGAGCGGGGCGGAGGGCAGGTAGAGAGAAGCGGCCTCACAAGACAAACCTGAGAACAAAAAGCTCTCTGCTCTCCGCTCCTCTGTTTGTAGCCTTATAAAGTTGTTTTTAACACCAAAGGTGTTCTAGAGCCGTTATAACTCCATCGTAAAAAAACATGTCATATTCCCGTGAATTATTAGGTGTTTTATTGCCATAATTATCGACGCAAATATTATTTGGTCTGAGGCTTAGGTGTAGGGGCAAACAGCCTTAAAAGTACGCATCTACGACCCACCTTTTTGATTTACATAAAAAAAAAACGATGGGTTTAGAAAGTTCGAAGGCAATTCAAATTGAATAAAACATTCGAAATTGGGAAGTTCGAAGTCGTACTTGAGGGGTAAAATATTCCAATTTTGGGTCTGGGGAAGGAAAATTCAATCTAAATCTAAAACACTCTTTTGCTCAGTAGGTGGTTGTTGAGAGGAAGGGATGGGGTGCGATATATCTGTGTCGAGAGGTGGCGTAGCTTTATCTGAGAACAAAAAGCTCTATGCTCTCCGCTCCTCTGTTTGTAGCCTTATAAAGTTGTTTTTAACACCAAAGGTGTTCTAGAGCCGTTATATGTAACTCCATCGTAAAAAAACATGTCATATTCCTGTGAATTATTAGGTGTTTTATTGCCATAATTATCGACGCAAATATTATTTGGTCTGAGGCTTAGGTGTAGGGGCAAACAGCCTTAAAAGTACGCATCTACGACCCACCTTTTTGATTTACATAAAAAAAAACGATGGATTTAGAAAGTTCGAAGGCAATTCAAATTGAATAAAACATTCGAAATTGGGAAGTTCGAAGTCGTACTTGAGGGGTAAAATATTCAAGAAAAACCTGAGAACAAAAAGCTCTCTGCTCTCCGCTCCTCTGTTTGTAGCCTTATAAAGTTGTTTTTAACACCAAAGGTGTTCTAGAGCCGTTATAACTCCATCGTAAAAAAACATGTCATAT